>NW_028186657.1:2853073-2875873 GCF_003343005.1 Rhea americana
CATCTGTCATTATATACGATCTGTGTGTATACATTTGAGTTATCCACGAAATTAAAAATTCAGTGAAGAAATTACTCAGGCATTTGATGAGTAATTTCAAAAAAAAAAAATAAAGTTCCAGTATGGAATATAATTCATCTTAATCATCTTTACCGCACTGAAGACACACACTTCACAGGTTGCTTTTAAACACATTCCCATGGTGGTGATGGAGCCTCTGCCTCCCTCGAGCATTTAAGTTCATTAATACAACCCCAAATGTTGTTAACACCTTTCTATTATGCTTTCCTGTCATAATGGAGAAAGTAAAATAATATTATGTAAAATAATACATATGGAGATTAACTGTTATCCTAACTTGAAATCACGGTGACTGTGATAGTGTATTGTGCTCACTGCAGGACCCAAGAGCACATGAATGTTTTAGGTGACAAAACAGGTCCAGATTAGAGACTTCGTTGCAAAAAGCTTTGTCCAAGTGAAAGATGTAGACAATGTTCTTATGATCCAGTGACTCACAATGCAGAGAATGTCTTCTATTAGTGTTGTGATTAAAGCTCAAAATATTCTAGAGATTTGCAAATGAAGAACACCAAAAACAAATGACTATCCATTTTAGCTGAATTGTTAAGTTCCCTTGGGTTTGTAGAAGCAGAATACAAATTTCTGAAGTATGTTCCTCTTCCATTAGCTTTTTTGCTTTTTCTATTCTCTCCAAATAGAGGAAGCAGAGGCATATGACAACTTTTAGAATATATCTTTAGATTACATCTTTCAGAGCATTTTAGCTGAAGCCTGGACAGGAATGTGTTTTCTCTGAAAGAGTGAAGCTGTGAGTTAAGTGAAAGAATTTGGATCAGTATGAGATGAATGTTTGGTTCAGGCTTTCTTTTGCTTCATTTTGTTTCTCTAATAGGAATAAATCAGAGTTCACAGAATGACTGACTAGTACAGAAGAAGAAATAACCTTAGGATTCAGTTCCCTGCTGGGAAAACTAACCCTCAGCATGTGCAGGCTTTGATTTTTCATTTGCCAAGTGGCAATAGCAATGTCCAGGGTGTAGTGAGGACATACACATTGTGGGCTCTGGCAGGTTTAGCTACGATGAATGCTGGAGGTAAGGAAGGCTACAGATAGTCACTTCAGTGCTACRTTTCTGCAGTCTTTTTCCTTAGCACATCCTTCATTAACTGTCTTGCACTCTCTTGTGTGTTAGTGTCTCTCTATTTTATTTCCCCTCTGTGCAACAAGCAGATATGCTCGTGAAAAAACATTGCTTTTTTATATGAGGCTCTGGCTGCCGTGCTAATAGAGCTCTTTTAAAAGCATTATCTGCCTAGAAAAGGCAGGAGTGCTTTCCAGTGAGACTTCAAAGAGCATCATAAACTGTTTGGTTCTCACAACAGGACCTCTTCTACCTTCTCAAAGTTCCTGCTAAGCATTTTCTGCATTTGTATTTCCAGATCTTCTGCTTGGGGGAAAGGGAGAGAGGGAATGGTTTGTTGTTTAAACCCTTTTAAAGTAAACTTTTCAATTTTCCTGCAAACACATGAGCTAGCTACCTCCAACATCAAGAAGCCTTTATGCTTTGTCCTCTCTTCCCTTCCCCAGTGAAGAAGTGGAAAAAGGAAGTATAAAACCCTGATTTCTTTCTGGAATTTATTGGGCCTGCCAGGATTGCCAGAGGTGTCTCTAAATGCCTAAGCCTTTTGATTTCCAAAAACCAGCACCCAAAACCAGAAAAATGAGGAAAGAATTTTTAGCATAAGATTTAGATACGAATAAAATTATTCAAGATATGATTACAAAAAAAAGACAGTGTTAGGCAGGATTATAATCTACCCGGCTTCTAGACACAGACCTCTCCATAGCTTTGAGGGCTCAGTGGAAACCTCTGGAGGAAGAGCACAGAAAAGCTCATGGCTGAGTTACTGCATCTTCCTCTGAGGTAGCTGCTTCTTGCTGCTGTTAGAAATGAGATGCTAGATCAGAGCCTTGCACTGTGCTGGGATGGTAATTCCTTTAGACTTGTGATTCAGAAGTGAAAATGAAATAATCAAAGGTAATATACTGAGAAAATAGGGGATAAAGCTTTGCTGATTTAATGTAATATCACCTAATGCCAGAAAATAACTCTTCCTTATTGGGCATTACAAACAAACCTGCATCATTCATCTGCATTTTGTTATATATCATAAATGACTTTCTATTTAGATAGAGCAAACCCCTCTGAACTGGGACTGGGTTCTGGAAAAASGACACTATTTTCTCTTTCAAAGCATCTTTGCTTCCAGCTGCTGCTAGTAGGTTCTTTAACAGTGAGGACCCAGTCCTGTGATCCAAATCAGACCTCCCAGAGCAACGCCGCTGGGTCCCAGCCTGCTCTGAGCTCTCTTCTGTCCTCTCCGACAGATGCAGGCAGAGGTCTGGGCGTCAGGTGAATTGCGTGGTGGACGGCCCTGTGTTCTTCCTTATGCACTTTGGGGGCCTATTTTTCTTACCCTACAGGGTACCTGTTCCTGCCAAATGACTGACAATTGCGCAGTGTGTGTCTGCTCATGGGACTGTCCTGTGAGATGGAGAAACATGGGAACATGTCTGTCTGCATTTCAGTTGCATGAGAACTGTATTTCCTGTGGCTTGAGAGGGTAGAGCTATTCATTAACCAGCACTACAGCCTGCTTATATCAGAATTTTAGGCACTGTTGACTCGACAATTTCAAATTGGTCTATATATGAATTTTAGAGATTTACTTCTTGTGTGAAGCTATGATTAGGGAGAGCATTTTAGAATATAAGATGCATCAGAAAAATACTGTTGTTTTGGAGGCACACACAACTGCTCCATTTCCAAACCTGGCGTGGTTTGGATGAGAGTATAATAACAGCCCTTCTTTGTATGATTTCATTGTGAGCTCTCAGATAACACATTTCATTTCCCRAACCTCTCGAAAGCACTGCAAGACCTGCCGCTGGAGAATAGGCCAGTTCCGACTTGTTGCTGTTATCCCAGCCTCAGAGGACACTTAGCAAGCGTACAGAGTACGCTATCCATCTCCCCTTCACCCAACAGCAGCTTCAGTCAGTTAATTATTTTTGGTACTGCTGCCCTAGAGAATGCTTTAACTATGAGGTTTGTATCTAGTCACGACAGGATAACAAACAACAAAATAAATTAAAGTCAAAAACAGTGAATTTGAGGAGCAGACTTTTGAAAGAACTCTTCTGGCTTTGCACTCACATTGATGGGGCAACGTTTCACAGTGTTGTCTCAGTTTTACAGCTATGTGTGTTCTGGTGGCTGCAGAAAGACTTGATTCACATTTTCAGCAAAAGTCCCTTACAATGCCCATGGTACTTCATCCTCCCTTGACCCTAATGACTTGTAGAAAGCAGCTTCTACCAGAAATACTCTGGGCCTCTAGAAAGGCTTGTGAAACTGGAAGCCTTGTTATGGTCATTGTGGACTGACTAAGGGTGATAAACACAGACTAACTCTCTCAAAAACCTGAGCTTTTGAAAGACCAGCCTTGCCTGTCCTCTCCCTGGCCTGGCTGTGCAACGTGTCCTATCAAGCCCTGTCAAACCACCGGCACCTCCCCTCAGAGAGAAACTCTTGGGTGGGAAAACACCACTGCTTCAGATGACACCAGGTTTAATCAGAGTTAACGAGCTTCAGAGGAGTTTTRTTAAGGCTAAATACTTATTTCCTCTATTCTAGTCGGACTTGGGCTGAATTAACTGTCACAGGACATGAGAGTTACAATACAATTCTTTACTTTATTGTAGAGTTTGACTCTAATAGAGTCAAAAGAAAAGGTGTACTGGAAAAAAAGCCACTTCCTATATACAACTAAAGCCGTAGATTAAGGACAATATCCCTCTTCAGCAGATACCTCCTGGGGTGTGAAATCAGGTTAAACTCAGTTTAGCCTCCAAGATGCATTCACAGATAGCAAGACTCAGGATGCCACATAGCCAATAAATTAGCTGTTATGAGAATAGTAGCTCCTAATATTTGTGGTTGTTTGCCAGTTAACACTGATAAATATCTTTCTTTTAGGTATCTGCACCTGGAAATGGGTGTATTTGTGGGTACAAATTGAGAGGTCCTCAGATTTTAGCCATTATTTTGCAAAATAATGCAATTGAAACTAAGATTTTGGTAGCAGGTAAGACCTTGCTAAACTCTTACATACAGATTACCATGAAAGAGGAGGGATGGGAAATGCATCACTCCGAGCATAAAGATGGAAGCTTTTGACTGTGCATTTTTTTTCCTTTTTCTAATACCTTGAAAAATTGAGGAGGAAAATGTAAACCTCTACTGCGAATTTGTTGGACATTGGACTTTGTTCCTAAAAATGCACATGATCCTCTGTTCATTACAGGTATTAGAAGGTATATTCAATGACCTGTGATTAACCTGTAATCAGCATGTTTCTGGTTAACAAAAAGAGGCAAGAGGTACATTTTTTAGGTCAAAACCATGCCTTTTGGGACCATGTCCAGCACAGCTGATCCCAGACAGGGAGGAGGAATCCTAGAGAATAGCTGTTTTAGCACTGTGTATCTAAAAGCTGAAATCAGAAGGAAGGAAATAAGAAGTTTCTTGTAGAAATTTACTAGCCCTTATTTTCCACAGCACAGAGAATACAAATTCTTCCTTGGTGTGGAGGAAAGTATCCCAGAATTAGGAAGCAAAATGATCTCCTTGTTTATTTATTACTTGGTATTTTGGGGGGAATCTAGTCCAAAACCAGGAGAACTGCTCACTTGTATAATGCCATCACTTGAACTACCAGACTCAGAGGATAGAACCCACATTTGATTAGGTCTCCAAACGAGAAAGGGTCTTCTGCTCACAGAAATAAAGGAGTTTGACTCTCTATGTTCTGCATCATCGAGGCCTGAGATGTGGGGTTTCTAAAATTGTTTCAGGAGATCAGTGATTGCATAGAAGGAAAGAGGCCCAAGAGGTCCCATGAGAAGGCAGGAGCTAAATGCAGAAGGTAAATGTAAGTCCACATGGACAATTTGCTTGAGCTAATTGATCTCTTAAGATACATGTCAGCTCACGGAAGGATTTATGTGAGAGGAAGCACTACAAAAGGTGACTTAAGATATGGTTTACAAACAGATGGAGAAATGGAGAGATGGAAAAGTGGAAGGGAAGGAGGAGGTGACACATTACATTGACATTAGTTCAAAATCTCTCTCCCCAAGAGAGAGGATGTGTGCATGTGTGCATGTAATCCCATAAAGCATGTGCCTTGCTTATACGTCTCTATGACTAATGCACTAAAAATAGGACTCTGCAATAGCCTTCAGTTTCAGATTTGAGTTTTATTTCCTATGTAAAGGTTCATGTGTTTACTTTTGGTGGCTGCGAGTTCAGTTACAGTTGCCAAGCAAAATGCCAACCATTTCATATCACCAGCCTCTGAGAGAAGACAGACTCTTAGGATATGCAAAAATTCTTTCACTCTCCCTTTTCCCATTTTCCCCTAAGAGATTTAATTAATTTATCTGAATGAAAATATTACTTGAAATATTTTATGCTAACTTTAGTTTACATATCAGTGCAGACTTATGCCTTTACTTTGAGAATACAGGTGTCAAAAGATGCTTCTGTGCTAGTTTTATAGTAATTCTATCATCAAGACAAAGTTTTGCTGTCAGAATTGCAGATATTACCACCCAGATGCCTGATGATTCCCTGTAGACGTAACCCCAATTCCAAATCGCCAGATAGTGGTAGAGAGCAACAGTTCTTTATCAGCCATATTTTGAACCCATTCCCCCCACCCCGACCATTATTTATTTGAGAGCATGATATTTCACTGTCGTCTCAAATAGAGATGATTTAGTCTCTCAATCTTTAGACTAAAGGAGCTGATATCAGCTCCCCTGACAAGACAATGTCTTCTCTCTTCATTTCTCTTGTATTTTAAAGAGCACCTGAAATAAGCTGATAAATGGGATTTCAGATGATGGGAGAATCCTGTCAGCAAAGCCTGTCATACCAGACTGCCTGGATCTCAAAGGCTGCACAAACTGCTTACTCCTGGCAAAGTTTCGCACACCTTGTATGGCTCAGCAAGCTTCATTAAATGGATTTTGACTAATTGCTTATACTGCTCATTTAAAGAAATAAATGAAAACATAGAGCAACTCAGACCCAAACCAGTCAAATGATCTGAAAGTGACATAATGAAACTTGCCTGAAAGCTAAATGGCTGCTCTGGGACATATGTGTGTGACCCTTTTTTATTTGCTGCTGTTTCTTTCTTGCTACTGTATTTTTGTGTCTACCAAAGGCTGGCTTATTGGCCAGCATTTTTGCAGCTATTCCTTTGTTATCCAATAATTGCACACTTTTTAGCTCTTTTTCATTCTTGTATTTCTTGTATATCGTACTATCTGGGTAAAAAGGGATGTAGCATAAAAATCTCATTACTCATCTGAACAGCATCTTGTTGAAGTTTGCAAAAAAAAAATGGGGCATGAAAATTGGGTAGTCAGTATAATCTAGTGGCACCCTAACTTTCTGTTCATCTCTGGTCATCAAACACTACCATAAGTCTTTCCTATGTCCTTTCTTCACCCCCTAGTTTTGCCATTTGCTCCTAGCCGTTACTATTAGGCTAGCAATTTCCAGAAGATCTGAATTCTACTTTTGATTTTTTCATTGACTCAATCAAAAGTATTGCTCCTCCTGTAGTCCCTTCCTGACATGTTTTTTTTTCTTGGCAATTTAGTTTATAGGTCTAGTGGGGCTGGGGATTTGTTAGCATACTTTCTTCACAGTTTTTACAAAGTTTTTTGATTGCAGAGGCCCTAGTTCCACCCACAGCCTCAAACTACTACAGTAATACACCTCACAAAAAATTTTCACGTGGGTTACTTACTGAATTAGAATTGGCAAATTCACAGAAGTTGCATTCAGCACATGAACAACTAATACACACACAAAAAAGGGAGACTAAATTCATCTGGTAATTTATTCACGACGAGTAATTTGACATTGTCTCACACGCCAGCTTGACTATCAGGAGTGCTCAGATGGTTTTCTAATGAGCTTGTTGAAAGGTGCTTTATTTAAAGAAAGGCAATTCTTCATGACCAAGTGTCATTTCTCAATGGGAAAATAAACACGGCATTTAACATCATTAGTATTTTATTATTCCTGTTCCCCTGGGCAGGAGAAGGCATCTCAATTTGGTCTTTGTCCCTATACCCTGCATGACCAAACCCTTAGTTTCACTTCTCTTCAGATATAGGGGAATGACTTCAGCTGAAAAGCTGCTCCTTTTTGGCTTTAGTTTCCCACTAACCTATGAGAAATGCTGTTCTTGTAGTCACCTACATAGACTGAAATGACAATTCATGGGATGCTTTATGCTGCCCTGGGCACCAAAGCCCTGGGGGTGGTGCTTTGGGTGGCACTGGGGCTCCCGAGAGCCATCCCTCAGGCTTTAGCACCCAGGGTGGTTTCAGGTGCCTCGAGAGAGCCTCCACTTTACTATCAATAAGTGGCCAAGCCAGTTAGCAGCACAAATGCAGCTTTGAATACGAGAGACTGGGCCTTTCTCATGAGGATAAATGTAAATTTTTGCAGTGCTACATGTGGTTCTGAGCACTGAGTCCAAAGGGTAAGTTCCTTCAGAAAAAATTAAGCAAATAACTTTGTTTGAGGTAGAAAACCTTCTTCCGAAAATCTTCTGAAAACTAAGATGTACAAATATTTAGAAAATGCCACTGGGAGTGCAAATATCCGACWAAAAGAAGACATCTATGTTTGGGCTACACGTATTCTCCAAAGTAGGAGCTTGCATTTAATCATTGTTCATGATCTATCCTTGGCATAGATCTAATTTTAATAGGAGCAACTACGTAGATTCAGGCCTGCTGTGAGGGTAATTTAGGATGACTTTTAGGGTGGCCACAAACTGGCCTTCTCTGTGTGCCTCTCCGCTTGCCCACCACATTGACATAACTCACTAACTCCTGTAAACAGGTCTGCAGAACAACCCTGAGAGGGAGCATCCATCTCTGACCGAGGCCTCTGCAGCACAAAATCCATTAAACAGGCGTGAGGATCAGCGCAGGCAGTGGCACAGCTTTCTATCCCAAGAGTCAGCAACCTTGATTATGCAGCACCTGCTTGACTCATGCAAAAATAACTGCTCGGCAGCTCTCTGCTTAGGCCCTGGTGGAGATAGTCTGGCCATGTCTCTGAGTCAAAAAAAAAAAAAAAAGGAAAAAAGTCAAGGAAGAGGGAAAAAGGTTTCACTGAGCTGTGCTGTTGGTGTATCCAGACACAGCTAGTCACTTTGTCCTTTCCTCCGTTTCATGCTACCCTTCTCATGACTGTAAAAAGCTGTAATTAGAATGTGGAAATAGCAATAATTTCCCACATTCCCTTTTAGTACTTAGCACTTTGTTTGTTCATATCTGCTAGACTGACTGAGATAAACAGTAAAAGTTTCTTGGTAGAAAAAAAATCAGATTTTTCTGTCTCACAATACTGGCAACTGAGGGGTTGTTGATGGCTGGAAGATTTCTGCCAGGGTTAGGAAGGGAAACATCTCTATTTTTTCCGCCATATAGAGCATCCTTACCGAGGAGTGTTCTCTATGATCTCTTGTAGTCAGAGCCTGTAGTTTTGGTCCAAGTTTGTTTGCCAACAACTCCCTGACACGGCAGTGCCTTGAACCCCAGTTCCTGTAACATCCAGGTGTGACTTTGATATACCGAATAGCTGCTAACAGAGAGGGCTTTTTCTTTTTTAGTATCAGTTTCTAGGCTCCTTGAGGTGGTGTCACAACTCTCCTGAGGTTGAGTATACAACTAATCTGTGCTTGGCGTTGTCCTCRGAGGGGTGATGTGGTGGGGCACTGCCATCTCGTCTCGCGCCTGCATCTCGGGCACCCTGGGTACCCGCATCATGGCGGTGCTTCACCTTGACTGTTAACACACATCCTCAATGCTTCCAGGGTCTTTCTTGCATAGCTCTTGAAGCATAACAGTCTTAAGCTCTCCGAYGAATCTCTTTTATAAGAGCAAGCCTAGTTCCAGTTATCACCAAGCACTTTTTCTGAGCTATTTGCTTCTGTGAACGTTTTAAGCATCTGTTAATTTTATGGAGTATTTTCTGCTTGCAAAAGCACAAGGTAAGGAAACACTTTGAGGTGAAGTTTGATAATTTGATTTCAGTGGGAATTAAGCCTCTATACACAGTTTTAGGATCTGAGAATTGGTAGTTAAGCAGTAGATATCAATAGTAAAATTTTTAATCTTTGTTTTAAGCAGAGAAATTAAGTTGTTGCTTTGCCAGTTCAAGACATAGTCTCCTTTTAAACATCCTCACAGGCATGTGTGAGATCACAGATGCAAATCATTCTACATACTTTGGCAATTCCTTTATTTTTGGAGGTAATACTTATAATGTGAATTGCTAGTATGTTCTTTGAATTATTTTTTAAATTAAGGCTGAATTTGAATCCTCTTCATGATTCTGGATGTTCCTTTCCAGTTTTTGTTAAACTGACAACAAAACAAAACAAAGTTGTTACTTTGCCTTGTTACAGAGTCCTTTAACGCTGCTGTGCACCTGTCTGTCTGTACGCTTTTATGTTCTGCTCCTCATAACGAAGTCCAAAAGCTGCCAAACCAGTGGGGGAAGGAAGATGGTTCTGTTTGACACCAGCATGTTGAACCATTTGTTCAAAACTGCATCTCCTTTAATTGTGCATGCTGCATCTTAATAGCAAGCCGTGTTGAAGTTAATTATTTCTGTTGGCATACCCGAGCATGCAAGATGTTCCAGAGTGAATCACAATGATACCTCTCCTAGACTTCATATATTTTATTAAAAGCTACATTCATTTGAAGGTGAAACGTTGGCAACAACCTTTAATTTAAACCCTGACAATTTTGTCAGTTCTATACACTGTATAGCAGTAAAAATTATCCTTGGATGTGGGGAGGGAGGAAGGAAATAACTTGTCATTGTCATGTGAAACACATCAATGGGAACAGGCAGACGTGGCCAAGTGGCTGTTCTAGGCTGGCCTGAGAATCTATGCTGCCCCTTTAGTCCGTATTAGCTAACTTAAGAAGAAATATTCCGACAACTCAGAATTACCTGATTTAGTCCCAAATTCATAAAGCACTCTAGAAAACTTCAGCAAAACTAGATTCCTAAGCAGCACAATAGCAAGTGAAGAGGAAGTTAGGTGAATGCAAGGCAACTCATATTGGAAAGAACAATTTATTAAATAAAGAGGAAATAACAGGCAATTGAACRAATCAATGGTGTATTTTAGAAGCATATTTTTATTGGGTTCTGTTACTCAGAGAAAGTTGCAAAATGGTATAGAGGATGAAAGATGGAAAGAAAAAGGAAAGATATTCAGTGAAATTGTTCTAAAGTTATTTTAGCYTGGGTGTAACAATATCTTTTTCCAGGTTTTAACTTCAGAAAGGGAGAAACAGTCAGAGCTGAAATTCATATAAAAGGTGAACCTTAGCAGAGAATTTCTGTCCCAAGGTTGTTTGAATGAAGTTTTATCATGAAAAATGTCAGTCAGCCTTATTCTAATGGAGCATTATCAGCTTTCTCTACGTTAAAGATAGTTATAGTTGGGTTTAATTCCCCAATAACAAAGGTGTAAAGGGTTGCATGAGGAAATAAGGAGGCTACACATTTAGAAAAAAACATGGAAATACAGGTTTACACAGATCAAAATTAATGCCTCACAGAATAGATTATAATCTAGGKAAGTATTATGAGACCTTCAAGGTATTATAGGGGGGAGAGGTTGAAGGATTATATTGGTAGGATACAGTCTAAAAACAATGTAGAGGATGTTCAGTCCTTATTTTTGAGGGCCCARTCTTCAAGTCATTTCCTTGGAATAACCTATTTTTTAGCTGTCTGTTAGCTGTGGCGGATAGTTTTTGTTTTGTTTTAATTTCCAGCTGCAGTATGGTCTTGAACACCACGTGCACCACCACAGCATGCTCRCATAACTGTAGTTAGACTTCTAATACTGAATGGGAAAGGGCAAATTTCCAGAGCCTGCCCAAACCACTGGTTAGCTCCTGCTCACTTTAAAGTTAGTGCAAGAGTTGAGAAAAGCTCTGAGAATACAGAAAGACTGAGTATCACTGCCAGTCCCTACTGTGGGGAACGTCCACAGAGTTTAAAAGCATTTATCTGCTGTAAGGCCTAAGGGGTTCCTATGCTTCAATGGCCTTTTGGGATAASACGACTAGAGCAAACTTTTTTGCTGAATGTGAATGACTTGAGTTCACTCATATCTCTGGACTGATAACAAGATGTTTTGCCACTTCCATTTAGCTGTGTCCTAGTTGGCTTGAAGCAAGCCATGTTCCCCTGAAGAAATGATCCAAGATGACATTATTATTGGGATGTCATCTTTCCCTCTTCCAAATAAAAACAATCAATTATTAATGAAGACAAATAGAGAAGGGGCAAAGTGCCAGAAAGGAAAGATTTGGTTTCATTTTGCTTTCTCATTCCCATAAGATATATCAAATGACATTCACATCATAACATAAACCCCTAATAATAGCAATAATAACAACAGTACATATTATTATATACAATACCTAGATGTAGATGACATTTTTGGAGCTTCACAGTGAAATACAGTGATTTAAAAACCTATAGCTCCTGCAAGCTTAAAATCAAGGGGCAATTAAAACTAATTCAAGACACAAAATCACTGTGCCATTAAAGGAATCTTTAGAAAAACAGTCATGCAAACTAATAACAATAATACATGAATATTTATTTCTGCAGCTTTTTGTAGATTTGCCTCCTGGTTTCAGAGATGACTGGGGAAAAAAGATATATGTCAGCGCTAGTCCTATTTTCCACTTAAATATGTAAACAATGGCAGGGAGTTCTACACAGTAATGTATATGTCAGGGAGATGAACGCTAATGTTAAGTGTGATGCAATTTAAAACTGAGTCTCCCTTATTTTCCCTAGCCAGGGTTCTGTAAGTTGTACTCCAAGGCAATGGGAAGGGTCAGAGCAGGATCCAACATGGGGTCACAGCCAACTTCTGCCAGGAGGGATCTGGGACTAACCAAGTAAGAGAAATCCAAGGGCCACAGAGAGCCAAAACAGCACCGAAACATAAGTGAACCTCCACACAAGCAGCAACCTCTTCCGGATAGATCCTGCACTCTTACAGTTTGTTTGAAACAGATGCCGTCACCCTGGACCCTTACTGACTTCTGCGGATCTGTTTAGATATATTGTTCTAGAAGCAAGAAATCTGGAGATTTTTTTAAACCCTGAGTGAGGTAGGATAATCACCGTTACAGAATTGTAAGGCTCAACAATTAGCCTTATGGCATTAATAAGGAGCACAAAGCTCTTAGCTCTCTAGCTTTCAGGCAAATAATTATCTTYCTTGTGCTGAAAGTTGATAATAACTGCAGGCATGCTTTAGAATTCTTTAGAATTTTTTTTCTTTCCTTTTTTTTCAGGAAGATAAGATTTTTTTTAAGGATTTTATTCACTTAGATCATAGAAATTAACTGTCTCTCAGATATACAGAGGAACTATTTTCAGATTACTTGTTTGCAATGAGTGCAAATATTCTTTGTCCGTGTTTAACTATATGTTAAGAGCATCACATTAGCAATTGACTCTGGCGTCTTTTAAGGACTTTTCCTACAAACTCCCAGGCTTTTATTAAAAAAATAAAGTTCAAAAACTTGGCTTTCAACTCAAAACTCAAAAAATGATTGTAAATTAGCACTACAGGAGTATAAGCTTGAGAAGTTCATATCTACATACTATTTATTTATAGCCCTCTGCATATTTGAAAAAAAAAACCCAAAGGCAGATCAAAAAAAAAAAAAATCCCTCTGGACATTGGTTGGTCTCTGTGTGTCAGCACTCTGGGTGTTTCCTTAGGTTTTATCTGCTTATTTTTCTGCAAGATCCCACGGCAAGGCACAGAGATGGTGTTCCGCGTGCACGCTTTGTGCGCGCTGCCTTCGTGCTCGCAGGTCCGGTTTGGCGGAGTTATAGAGTGCCTCTCAGCTGTGCGGCTGCCACACAATGGCTATAAACTCCAGGCAGCTCGAATCAAGCATTTTCTAAGCTTTAGGATCAAATTGCACAACTTATATTAAGGCAAAACTCCCATTCAGTTCAGCAGGTGTCCTCTTCTTGAAGACAGAGAAGTAAAGACCTGGCTCCCTGAGATCACCCAAAGGGAAACTTGCTTACAAGTCCTTGCCTTTCCTTTTTCCTTCCTGCAAAAGACAACAATTGCTTTGAATTTTTCTTGATTCCAGTCACCGAGGCCAAAATGATAAGAAAATGAATGATAAATGATGAAAATGAAATGATACCAAGCACAGTCTAAGATAAGTGCTAGCAGAAAGAAAGCCTAGAAAAGTCATTAAGGAAGCCGAAGTTTTCTCACGCTTTCTAACTTGCTGTCCTCAGTCACTAGGAACTTCTATAGTTGAACTCCATCCCCTGGTGTCCCCAGAAAATCCTTCATCCAATTGTGCTATTTATTTCTGAGCAAAAGTCAGTGAACCTCACTGGGGAYATCAGTTCTCTTCCCCCTCTGCAATCATGTAAAGTCACCATATCTTCCTGTCCTATTACACTGTCAAAATATGTCTCCAGGTAAAGAAAGTCCATTCACATTTGGGAAATACTAGTTCTTTCTTCCTTATTTCTTTTCTTCATGGATGATTTCTTCCCTGTGGAAATTACATCAGTTCTTAAATATTGCATGGTAGGAGCAGCACTCAGATAAGCATCGAGTTTAGCAAGCCTCCAAAATAGATGGTCCCATATTCTAACATATGTACAATCTGCCAGTAAATATAAATCACACTTCTAGGATGCTGTGAATTTTGGGGGATTGTGGATACACTAAAGTAGAYATAAATCCAGCCAATTTCATTATTAATAGCAATATTGTTACAGTGTTAATGCAGATTTTGGTACCTGTTTTGTAGCCTGCTCTGAGACCTARTTGCTCTGAGTACTTTGCTAGATTTTTCACTCTGGTCTATCCAAGAGAGCTGCAAGTTGCTGTCCACATAGCAGAACAGACATACTTTTATCCTCTATATGCCATGCTATATACTAAATGACTTAGCTATTCCATTTAAACTTAATGAAATGGGTACAGTGCATCTATCTGATGCCAACTGATTGCAGAAAAAGCATTCAGTTGAAGTTTAATTAGCATGTAACTGATAAGTTCAATTACTCTATAACGATTTGGAAATTACATGAGCTACATATTTTGTGATTGTGGCCTTACATAAAACACAAAAGTAGTGAGGAAATTTTAGCTATTTAATGAATGCTTAAAAAAATGTATTCTGAGTTTAATCAGATATCAATTAGTTGGAAAAGGGAAATCTTAAATTTACATGCATTAACAGTGTTAATTGGCCGCAGCCTTCCCACTGAGCGAGCTGCAGCGTGGAAGCCCTTTTCCATTGTGATGTATAACATGGCACAGAATGTGCAGTCCATGCAATGCGTCCTATTCTGCTGAAATTTTCTAAGAAATTCAATTATTCCCTTATACTGAGGGTGGATCTGATACATAATTAATTTTTGGCTTGTTTTAAAAGATGCCTGCGTAATTAGCCATGCATGGAATACATTATCTCTAGTATATTTTTAAAACCTTAGAATTTACCCTTTGAAACTAGCCTTTGCTCTTTAATTAACAGATAACATCTTGCAATATTAAATTTGAGATGTTGCCATTTTGGCAGCATTTGAAGTGGTGTTATTCATTATGGTTGCCATGGAGTATGCCTCTTTTTAAATTTATGATCATGTGTCCTTATTGATTGAAGAATATCTTGGGGACAGCACCCAAAGCATTGCTTCAGAAATACTAGTCTATATTTAAATGCATGCTCTGAAAACCAGAGTAATGTGGGCAGTGGGAGTATTTTTACTGCATGACTCCAGCATTGCATGGTTATTTCACAGGAACTGTAGCAGAAATTTTAAATCATTCTGATAATGGAAGGGGAACTTTTGGAAAGCACTGGAGCACCAAAGCCTGGTCTTCAAATATGGTAGCTAGCAGAGAGAGAACCTTGTCTGAGAGAATTAAGGACACCAAAGTTAGGTGCCTTCTCAGAATTGTCATCTGAAGGAGCATATCTCTTTTCCCATTGAACTCTACAGGTATCCTACCTAGACTGGTCATTTAGGTTAAATGTTAAATTGCCTAAAGTTAGATGATGTTAATATTCACCAGAGCACTTTGGAATCCAAACTGAGTCCCAATATAAGTATAACCTGAAATGAAGACACCCTATCATGCCTTTATTTAAGTAAGTCAAACGAAGTACAGAGGAGTGGAAGGTTACAGACCTATTGCTTCTTTCTTTCCTTACAGCCAGGTAGCTTTTATTCTCAGGTTTGATTGATATGAAAGTTGCCCAGTAGTGCAACTGAAGCTAACTTCCCAAATCCATCTGGTCGCCTGGTCTTCCTGCTTAGCAAAGATGCCAATGATCTCATTCGTAGTGGGACACTTGGCACCCAAGAAAACAACACTAGCTTTTAAGTCTGTATGCTAACTCATTTTTAAGGCCTTCATTCTGAAATGACTCACCTGAAACAAAGAAGGTGGCAAAAGAATGTAACCTCCACTAAAATATTTTTCTTAGTTGTTTGCTGTGACAAAGATTTTGATCTGTATTCCAGGAATACCAAGTGTCTCTTTCTTTGCCTTCTTCCCATCTTTGAGCTTTCTAGAGAAGCAGCTTGCTCTTGTTATGTGAACCCAGGTGGCAAGTACCACAAGGTCCCAATCTAAGCCATGGCCTCCAGGTGTGGCAGGAATAGGAATATAAATAACAAATCATGGAAGTATGGGAAGGATGAAATAACTTGTACCTTCTAATTGGAGAAGTACAAAAGACAAACTGCTTCCACTCATTAACTCTAAGGCACTTAGCACTGTTGATCGTGTCCAAAATTCATTTGTCATCACAGCTGTTGAACAGCATTGAATGCTTGAAGCAGCCTGGGGTACTGGCTTGTATGATATTACTGCGGTTTTAGAAGCGCCTAGAAAGCAAGGTAACTCTAGTTAGCTTGTTGACTGCCTTTAGTAGTCAGCTGATGATGTTAATAGTGTTCTGATGCTTTGCCATTCTGCTGTCTAACCCTGGTCTTAATGGAGCAAGACTGCATAATAGGAAAATGCTGCCTAGTGGTTATTGTAACTGCTTGTAGCGATTTCTGTATCATTTCTGTTGGTAATGTTTTATAGCTATGCATAGAACTGGCAAAAAAAAAAAGAGGCTGTAAGGGGACACTAGGTCTACACACACACGTTGTTTTATGTGTTGATTTGATATCCCATGGAAAAAAAGCTGCTGCTTCTTCAGGGTGTTGGTTTCGGTTATTTTTTTCTCTCTAGTAAAATTTCCCAGGATGGTGAAACAGAGCAGAAACAAATGTGAAAAATTCAAGCAAAAATAATTTTGTCAAAGCAGAAGTAAGCATAGATATATTAAGCACTGCTCATTTCAGCATGGACTCTTTGATCAAAAAGACTGTTGAATTTGTCTTATAAGAATATTCTGTGGAGTGCATGGATGAGTGAATGTGTGTGTTTCTTTTCTAGCTTCAAACTCACTGGGCCTGCCTGGTTCATCTGCTAGAGAATTCTCTGGATAATTGGAAGACATCGGGATCAATGATCAACTCTACCAAATTCCTGGTGGATGCTTGTCCAATCTTTTCTTCAAATCATCAGTGAGAGAGGCTGTAGTCAAATGCAGCCAGTCTTCTCTCATTCTTACCACTGAGAATTTTTCACAACATCTGTTAGGTATCTCCTAACCCATTTCACGCCCACTAATCCTCATGCCATCCACTGTGGAAATGGAGAATAAATTACTTCCTTTTTGTAGCAGTTTTTCTCACATTTGTAAATATATTTCCTTTTAGTTTTCTATAAACTACCCCATTCTTCTGATTTTTCCATAGCAGTCATGATTTTTCTAGATCTGAGCATTCTCAATTCTCACTTTCCGCAGATGATCCTCAAAATGTAAATCACAAAAGAATTCTTTGCCGAGAAGTGCTCCAGGTGGTGTACTGCTCTTCAAGCAGGGTTGTTGAGCAAAGTAAGTCAATAAACAGCGGGGAGGTTTAGCTATGTGGCCCTACTCTTCCTGGCAGTATCTATACTTTCCATGTTTAGATGAAATGACAGGGGCTAACTAACCCAACGACATTTTGAAATATTTATGCCTTTTGCTCTAAGCAATCTCCTTTCTCTAAACTTCACCTCAATGCAACTGAGAAGTTCAGTAAGAAACCTTCCTTCACTTGCCTTGTTAGGATTTGATCTGTGTTATTAAAAGCCCAATCTATAGTCATGCAGGGTGGGTGTTACTCTAAGAAGTATCCATCCTGCCTCAAGGCAATTCTGAAGGTACTGCAGAAGCCCAGATAAAGCATTTCCCCCCTTTTCATTACTAAAAACAAGGAGAAGTGGTGAGAGATCTGTGAGTGTGGCTTTAATGAGCTGCAGACGTGGCACAATGATTCAATGGGAGCCAGAAATTAGTCAGGCTGAGTAGCAAAATGACACTTTCTTTTAAAAATACCACAAAAGCATACTGTAATTTTGTATAATTACTGATCAATTGCCATTGATTAGTGCCTCTCGTTCATCATCAAAGGATCAACTAGAGTTTAGTTTGGGCAACAAACAGCAACTGGATGCCATTTTAATGGAATGTACTAAATAATTATGTAAGATGCACCTGGATTTCAGGATCATAGAGACTTTTGTCATAGGAAATTGTAAAGTGAGAGTGTGAGATTTTTTAAAAAATTTATTTCTCAGGAAGAGAGGAATGTTTTCCTCACTGGAATGAGTCTTGTCATTTGCTAGCACATTGACTCATATTCACCATCTTGCAAGGACAAGGCCTGAATTAGTCCCAACTAGTTTCGTCACCTAACTGAATCSAGTTATCATAGGCTCCCTCTCTAGCTAGAAACAGGGGAGAGGCTGCCACTGGTAGCCTAAAGTGTTATGAATCCACTAGTTCCTGACTGACATCACAGACACTGACTTTTGCAGTCAAATATCTTTCTATTTTTGTAGGAGATTAATAACTTTTGCTTATGACTGATGCTCAGTGCAACACCTAACTAGACTGTACCTCACATAGGCATATATTAAATTTAACAGCTTGTCAGAGGCTCCCTCTATCTGTGTTACACTAGCAGCATACTGGATCAACCTTACAATCAGTTGTGTGGCATGTAYACAGACATCCAAACTCAGGAGGACTTTCTGAAAGCTTTAACTGTGTCAGTAACCTAGAAAAGGAGAACACAAGTACATTTACAGTTGGGGGTGTTCTGCATGAAAACATCTGTGGAGGCCACAGGTATTTCATGGTCACCAGGGKTGCAAGGATGCATCCTTGCAAGGATGAAGATGGGGCACCCATCCAATCTAGAGTCAGCGCTGGCTCCTGTCAGCCCCCAGCCTGGTGCCAGAGCCTGTGTCCTCCATTGCTGAGTTGCTGCTGAAGGCTGCAGCTGTGGTAGGACTGAGAGTTTGTGCAGGGACAACATCCCTTCCCTGGCCAAAATAATAGAGATCTCACATTGTTTTGGCCAAACTTCACTGCTGATGAGAAGATGAGTGATATGTTCAGAGACTTAATAGTCTYGTGTAATAATTTAAATCAATATTTCTGTATGAGAAATTATAATTTCTGTCATCTTGACATAATGTTGCAGGRAGAAAAACTGCCTCTCTTTGAGGAGCATAAAATGACAAATAGAGCAAAGCTTAGTTTCCCTTTTCTCTTGCTCACTTGACAGTAAATGGAGACTCAAGAGAGATGACAGTGAATTTAGACATGCCACACATATTTTGAAGTGCAATCAGAGTGTGTATGTGTGCTTGGATGTGTACAGACAGGCATAGGAGGTCTGTGTATACTGCTGCCCTCAAACGGCATGTGAAGAAATTGCTCACATGCACTTTTTCTCTCTACCAGATGAGCTAGTGGAGTTTTCAGTTGACTGTTATGAGGATAGAATTTAAATAACATTGAAAAGCTAGCCCTAACACAGTAAAAGCTATTGATTTATGATTTTCTTTTCAAGAAGAAAGTGGCAGGTTACTGGGTAGAGAAGTACTATGAGAGAAAGAGGCGAAAAGATAAAAGAGGCTTAGAGAGACAGGAGGAGAAAGAAGGCTAAAAAGAGCACCTACAGGAGAAGAAGAAACACTACAGAGACTGGCATTTGCAAGGAAAGGACATCTCAGAAAAAATGTGTGGGTAGACTAGCAAAATAAAAAAAAAAGAGGAGACATCAATCTAGGAAAGCAGTAAGCAAGTCAGCTAAAAAGAGATGGGCCAAAGAAAGAGGTTGAAAACAGAAGCTGAACCACTTTTTCTCAGCAGTGAAACCTGTGCTTTAATCTGTCTCTGCTTCCCTTGGCTGCTTGCTGTACTGGGGCTGGCATTCTGCAACACCATGCATGAAGGCTGCTCTCGCTTGGCAGCAGTTGGGTACACTGGACTACTCAGCTACAGCGATCATGGTTCTTGGCAGTTTTGCTGATATATGCCCCTGGTAGATCTTTTGAAAGGCTTGAAAAGTTAAATGGCTGAAGAATAGGAGGATGAAAGGAATATGCAGAGAATAGTCTGGAATACTACATGGTAAATATATGGTAACCACCAGTTACAGTACAGGTAATATAGGCTAGTTATTAAAATACTGGAAAGATAAAAGCAACAGACTATGATATAAATTTAGACCRATGGTGCAGGGCCTTGTCTTTGGAGAAACAGCACTGTGGGATATTTTTGTTAAAAGATGAAGGAGGGTCAGAGTTAAGTAAAACGAACTTTCACTCAAGGCATATTAGAAGTTACAGAGGTGGGTAACTGTGAAGGGTGATTCATCATTGGATTCTCAGAATAGATTTGCTAAATTTACAGTTCCATGTTCATTCTGATTCTCTTCTCCAGCCTTGACTGGCAACAGCTGTTTATTTTGTTCCCTTACTCCTTAGCATCRTATTTTTTTCCATCAAAACTCGCTCATTTGTGAAAGAGTGCTGAGAGATCCTTAGCTGGCTTGGAAGATGATGGCAAGATTGCTGGCCAATACAGTGGTCAAAGAAGGCAAGAACATGTTTTCTGTTTTGTTTCTTTTTCCACTGACTATTTGCTGTAATCACTGTAGCAAAGACTGCAGGCAAATTTCTAGGAAGAACAAAGTTTTGACGATACATTGCAGGATATGTGGGCAGTGCAAACTTGCATTCCTTTGAGGAACTGACTCTCTTGCCCTCTTTGAGACACAAGGCAGCAATACACTGTGACCTTGCTGGTCAATCAAACAAAACACATTCAATTCAAAGTAAATAATACTTGCCACAATGCACTTAAGAATACACWAACAACTAAGATCTATTTGCAGAGAATTAGTCCGTTCAATTAACTGAACAAAGATGAAACTAATCAGATGAATTATATTTTTGTCTAGGTCTAAGAATAAGTRTCAGTGACAGACTTTTTTGGTTGTTGCACTGCTGGTGCCTTCATTGACAAGTCTTGCCTTCCCTACCAGCACTGGGTTTAGGAGTTATGTCTTGTGTACCGAAATTGGAAACGTATTAGCGTTGCAAAGATGGCCCCAATGATCAGCACTGTAATGWGAGGAGGGGAAGGGAAAGCTACGCCTACAGTTTAGAGGTCTGTGGAGGAATCAAGGTCTATAAATTTAGACAGCTTTCCTGGATCAGTGAATAATCAGAGGCTTTACTGGACCAATTGCACAGCTATGATCATTTCTTTTATGAGAAGCAATGTTATATGTATTACATGGGGACAGGAGAAGATTTAATGATTATGTAACTGAGAGTCCCCACTGTCACCACYGGAAGACAATAGCTTCAGGCACAATTTGCCTTTTGTACCTAAACCAAAGACCATTGTCAGTAGTGAACTGAACATTGCACTGAGTAAGCAGAGAAGAATGGATACACATAGATTATGGAAAGGCTTTAAAAAAGTGGTGGTGGAATAAAGTGTTTTGAATATTTGCTGGGGCTAGAACAAGTTATTGTGGAATTAATAACACTGAGAAAAGTTTAAATATTAGGAAAAATATCCTAACTRCCAGGTTACTTAAGCCTGGAGGAAACCATCTATAGTTTCCCTCCTTGCAGGTTTCTAAGTATAACCTAGGGATGACCTTAAATCTAGTCTACTCCATTTTAAGACACAGAAGATGGGTAAGATGACCTTTGTCAGTACTAGTCCAGTGTTTGGGATTCAGATACAAATTGTGTGGGGAGGTAAAATTTAAAAGATCAAAATGTTCATTTTCACCCATAATGTCTAAGTACTAAAAACCAGCTGAGTATCACCAGTTTAAAACTTGTATATGCAGATCTAGAGTRTTTGTGTTTTGGGGGGAAGGAGGAGGTAGTTGCTTTGTATTCATATTTGAAAAGAGCCTTCCTCATTTTAGCAGGGATATGTACTTTCTATTCATAAGCCAAACTTAGCTGTCTCAAAATGCTCCTGTGTTAATGCATCTCATCCACAATGAAAGAGAGGCCAGCGAGGATGTTTGTTCCTGTACCATGAACTGCAATACATCCATAAATGCACAAGAGTGTTTGAATCTGCCATGATTCCCTTGCTATGGGTTATAGGATACTTTATGTGTGGCTCTGCCAGCGTCTGGTCTCTGCCCATCACGCCATGGGCAATCTCAAGTGAATTTGAGACCATTCTGATCATCCCTATCCTTATTTGGTAATGTCCACCTTGACCGTTTTTGCTATCTGAGGAAATTACTCCCTTACCTGGGAGCCTCTTTTGTTAGGGATAAATATTTCTCAGGAATGTTTCCAATGGTGTTTCAGGGTGTCTCAGGAACCACTCTTGCTTAGGCTACAAGGTATTGACACAAAGCTGAATGTTATCATAAAGTATCCAAGACAAGTTTTTGAGACACCACATTATCATAACTAGAACTAACTCCAGAGAGTATTACATGCATTTATTATACAGTACAAAAGTATGAAAGACTCAATTAAAGTTTATTTGATATAAAATTAACACCCCTTTCTTCCTCTTCACTGTGCTGATTATGTTAAAGCAGAACAATGAAGCAGCTGCAGTGGAACAGTATCAGAGAAATTTCTGTCAGCATTTACTATAGGCAAAATTATAAGGCGAGGTTTTCTCAGCCAGTTCAGTGAGCCAACTGGCTGCATATATTGCAAATGCTTTTCTATGCTATCATGAACTGCAAAAAGAATACATTGAAATTTTCCTCCCTTTTGAAAAGTAAAAGAATGGTGAAAACACAGGAAAAATTACCATATTCAGCTCTTGCATTGTGCTTCTCCTCCACAGCTTTCCAGGGCTCTGATCCAGTGAAGCCCTTCAGTGCTCGTACAACTTTAAGTACCTACACAGTCCCATTGAAGTCACTGTGACTTTCTTTTAAAGAGTTCTGTTAAAAACATGCCTCACTTGAACTTTAGTTTGATTTAAATGTTGGAATTTTCCAATGGAAAATACTGTATTTTGCAAAGAATTCATGTGATTTTAGTAGTTATGGAAAGCAGAATGGGAAAAGCAGTCAATGAAAATCAGTTGTAGAGATTTCTTCTTCTTCTTTTTTTTTTTTTTTTTTTTTTTTTTTTTAGTTTTCTTGGCGAGCTGTGAAA
>NW_028186657.1:2875890-3009987 GCF_003343005.1 Rhea americana
TTTTTTTTTTTTTTTTTTTTTTACTTTCTCTATAGTAGAATAAAACTATAAAACTTCTATAAACTGGATTAATTCTTCAATGTCCATTTCTCCAGAAGCTTTTTGGATCTACTCCTATAAAATTTTATAGACTTCTATTCCATCAGAGTGAAAAATAATATTTCAAATGACAAGTCTATTGAAACTCTCATTTTTTTTATCATAAGGCTTTTTAAAATTGTTCTATTTTATTTCCTCTATGATGGAGTTGGAATAAGAATAGTTATTTGGCAATGTAAATTTGCATAGAAATATGCTGCCTAAAAATCCATTTGTTAAACCAGTTATAACTCTAGAAGATTTAAAACGGCCCAAAGGTAAAGGAGAGTTGATGGCAGAATAGAAATGCACAGGTAACTTTCTATGGGTTTAAGTTTGTTGGATTTGTGATTATTTCTTTTAATATGTCTCCAGATGAACATTAACTTTTTTTGTTCCATATTTACTTCTGGCTCACTTGTACTGAAATAGGAAAAGCAGGTATTCTGATTAACATTTGCTTTAATTTAACTACAGCCTATCCCTTGCTGAAATATGATTTTATAGGGTCTCTTTTAGGAAGATTTGTTTTTCTTCTATTTTCCAATGACTCACAAGGGAGATTGCTGCACCAAAAGCAATCACATATTGTAGGTAGCTACTGTAATTTTTATTCCTTCGCAACAGTGGATGTGCACTACTTGCCTTATGTTCAGGTTCATTGGACATGATGTCAAAAGGAGAGTTCTTTTACCACTTCTGTTTTTTCTATTTGTCACCCATATTACTTTCCTGGTTTACAACTGACAAATCTAATTCACTTTGGGTTTTATTCAAGGTATGTAAAAAGGAAGGGGAACTAAAGTTTGATAAGAGAGAGCATAAAAAGATACATCTGCCTAAGCTCACAGAGTGTGCTTCTGCTCTGCCAGAGTATACTGGAAACTGTGTGTGCTCTTGACAGCTGAGCTCGTGCTTTCTAGGCAAAGATGACTTTTCCAGGAAGGGAAACAGAGGTCTTCAGAAAAATAAATAAATAAAAATAAAACTATTTGTTTCTCTTATGATGTGATCAAAATTTGAGATATACTTAGAATGCTTAAGCCAATTTAATGTTCATTCTGTGCATCCTGTAAATTCCAGTCAAATCAGAAATTATGTGTCTTCAACAAAGCCTTGTTATTATCCTCACTTTTCTAAACAGTCGCTGGAGTATAAAATCTAACTTTGAAAATGAAAAAGAAGCTGAAATGCTGTGTGGCATCACAAGGGTTAATTGGACAATAACTACTTTTCTGGTCTCTTATTTTCTGTTAATGACAAATGAAAAGCGAAAAGAAGCCAAAATAGCTTATGTTTCTATATTGCAGACAATAACGACCAGCACATGGGCTGTTATAATCATCCTAGACTTACAGCATTTTTCAGTTGAAATAGTTTAATGTTATTTTTTATTACTGACTAGAGTGGTTTGCTGCTTTGGAAATTAGCTCTGTAATATTAAATATCTTTTTTCTCTATGTATTATGGCCACATAAATAAGAGTGATATTTTCCCCCCATTGCTTTTGTTTAGTTTTCCGACTCCTTCCATATTGATTTGTCTCAGCACTCTGTCAAATTGATTACATTTGTTTCTTTAGAAATGAGACTTCTGGAATTCTGCAATATATTTACTACTCAAGAAAAAAATGACAACAAAAATGGATTTCTTTTAGAAATGAAACACAAGTCTCATTTGGATGAGAGTTAATTTAATGAAAGTATTTAATCTTTCCCTCCTCCCTATCCTGAAGCAAGAAGTTATGGCACTTGTTTATTTTAAGATCTCCTTGCCATTGAGTCATTCTCAGTTTACTGACAGAAATGAATTTTTATTCTGTTAGGTCTGCTGAGATTACCCTACTATGTGACAAGGAGCTGTAGCCCTTTTTCTGATTTGAGCATCCTCAACAGACTGAGCTAAAGGACTCGTTATAGTATACTCACTTAAATTTAGTAGTACTTGTCACATGCATTCCTGTTACATTTCGTGTGACCAGAAGAAATAGAGAGGAAAATGATGACTGTTTTCATGGTGAATTCACATTCTGTTGGATTTGATCCAGAGGATTTCACTCATCCCTGGACCACACCCTAACCTGAACTGCCAAAAGGGTTGAGAGCCTCTCCTGRTACCCAGCCTGCAGAAGGTTTAGAATGCAACTGTCAGCAAACAAAGCCTCTTCCAGGTCATACCAAGGCAGAGCTCAATGCACTGTGCTCAGCAGAACTGTGGCTGGATAGTGCTCTTTATTTTAATGGCAACTCACCCATTGAAAAGTTTAACTCTGAGGAGGGTTGGGGTCCTCTGACTGGCATCTGGCCCTGTTCTGTCCTCAGATCAAAGCGGGGAAGAGTAAATAAACTTGGCTCCAGGCACTCTATTGGCAGTGAGAAACTTTCTGAATTGGAAAAGCCTTTGCTGTTTTCAGAGGAGACAGATAAACCTGGTCTTAGACAGCTTGTCTAATGTCAGCCTTCGTGCCTTTTGTGGAAACAAGATGACCCATCTTCAATTCACACGTGAGCTGTAGCATATTACAGATAAGCAGGTGCTTAATTCTATCATCAAGAGGCACAACAGCTTCAGACTAGCTGTGTGGAAATCTTTCATTAGTTGTAAGGCCTGTGACATGGGTATTTTTTGTCCTACAGCCTCATACCTGGGCTGGAAAGGTCTCCTTGTGGCTTTTTGGTTTATGTTCGGTGTTTGTGGCAGCTGCAATAGCAGAGGATATTACAGAATTACCATGCTTTGTGTGGATGCCACCCTTAAAACTCAAAAAGCCAGTTACCATCTAAATGTGCATTCTTCTAACGTACACAGCTAACTGATCTTGCAACAGCTTCTTCTTTTTGTTCCAAATCCTCATCCTTATATATGTTTGACAATAAGCATTAAATCTGACCTCAGGTTCTAGAAATCCATGAGAACAGGTCACATTTATTTTCCTACTGTTGATCTTTCCACCTTAGGGCAACCATGGAGACCTTCCAGCAAACTCTGTTTCTGCACTTCTCAAACCATACCCAGCCAGCATAGTGGCTGCATGCTGCTGATGAACGTGGAGTACAATGAATAGCTTTGAAAAGAGAAACAGTTCTCTAACTATGTATTCCAGCTCAATYTAGCTTCTGATTTGACTTCGATGCTGTGCAAAAATATCAGGTAAAATATGTTTCATGGAAAGGTTCTGCAGCTTCAAATCATATGCTTCGATCTTTTTCCAGTGTTACTGTATTAGGCCCTTTAAATACTGTGAGAGGAAACAGGGAGAGAAAGGAGCAAGTGAAAGAAGAAAAAAGTGCTTGTTCTCTATGTTAGCTGCATGCTTAGAGACCTGAAGTTTGAAATAGAAACTAAATCATCCTGGATGTAAAATGCTAGGCAGGCCATCATAACAAGCAAAGGCAAGAACTGAATGGAGACAGATGGAAACGTCTTGTTAAATGTTCTGCTTATGTCAGAGTCTGGTAATACCGCTTGATCAGGCAGATCATTTTTGGTCTTGTTTTGATGACGACATTGGTCATTTTTTGTTGAACTTCCATCTCTCAGATTTCATTTCAACTAGGTATGGGATCCAGAAGTACTCTTAAACACCTTAAAATTTCTTAACCCTTTCTCTTTGCTCCATTATCCACAGAAACTCAGACTCCAGTTACAGACCAGGGTCTTCTGGGGAGAACTACAGCCCTCATCAACTAGTCACAGCTACCAAGGACTGCATGTTATTAACAACTGGCTCACACTCACTTTACAGTGCTTGTGACTCCCATCATGCCCTGYTTCAGACAATAAATGAGAGTCCAATTCTGTGGAGCACATGGGATTACCTGTTTTAAGGAAATATTAATCYGACTGTGGAGAGAGTTTGTGTAGTCACTTACCCTGCTGAGTAAATTCCACCCTTTAGAGCATTCCAAAACTGGAGACAACCTCTTTTTGCCAAATGATGGTTTTGGCCAGCACTTCAGGATCTTTTAAAATGTGCATTTTACACACATTTTACATTGACAAATACAAACAAGTCATTAGGGAWTTTTTTCAGTGCAATGTTATTGACAGGAGAGTCCAGAATGCATAGCCTCTCAAATCCTCACTATCTCAAGATGTAAAACCTTAATGATACCATATATGTCAAGCCTGTATATTATTTAGACAGCTATAATAGTTCTGATGTTCCAATAAAAACATGTTCTGAACAGAAGTCAGTGCACTCTTCACTACATACTTAATCAGATTTTCAGTCAATGTATTGCGAGCAAGATTTTAAAACAACGAAGACTGCAGTTTTTAGCAAATTATAACGTTTGACAGGGTGAAAACACACTCCTCTTCAAGTCACTGTCTTCAGATGAACTACACCATCAGAATATCCATATGAAGTAGAGAAAATTGGTAAATGCTGTTTTTTTAGATAAGAAAATGTGTTTGCAGACAGAGTAAATGACTTTCTCAAGGTCATAGCAGATTTTCTCCCATTTGCTCCTCTCTTTGGATATAGATCCTAGTAACATAATCATATTACACCATCTTTCCCCTGCTGTGACTTGATGATAGTGAAGTGCTGTTGGTGGGACCTCCTACTTGTCTTCAAATGGGAACTAGAGCTAGGCTTAGCCTCAGACTCCTTTTTTGTACCTCCTGTTATAGGGAGAAGAACCTCAGGACAAATCAGTCCAGCTCACCTTTCATAAAACCAGAATCTTTCTAATGGAGAAAAAAGAGCKTTAAACTTTGCAGCACAAATGCTCTCCGGGCATGCTTCCGCTGCACCTCTGTTTTGTGCTGTGATGGGAGCCACTAGGTCCAGCCAGACTCATCGCCCCACTGCTGAGGGCCAAAGTGCTGGGATTGTGCTCTGCAATAAACTGGCAGTGAGCTGGACTGTGGTTGATTTAAGCCCTCTCTTGACCTCCAGCATAGGCCTCCTGCCTTATCTTATGGCACCAATATGTTGTGTACCACTATGTAAAGTTGATGTTCCAGTCTTGCTCCAAGGCTGCTTATCTCTCTTGGCACTTCACAAAAGTACTTACTTAAACAGGTCCCTCAGCACCACCATGTGTGGGACTTCAATACTTTCACTGGGGAGGCAGAAATTGCAAATGCAGATATCTGCATTTTATTTTCTTAGTCCTTATGCAGCTTTATTGAGGGAGAGTGAAAGGCRGTGTGCATCCTTCTTATTTCCTTTTCCCCTCCAAAGTACTGTTTAGCTACATTGGGTCCTTCTGGCTCATCTTCCCTCCTATCCCACGTGCACTGAAATTTTTCTCTTCTAGAAACATTATCTCCTGCCTTCTTCCATCTGATTTCCTCTTGGAAATCTGCCAATCTCAAATTAATCTTCTGGATAAAAAGCTAGCCCTTTCAGACTGGTGTGATGGGTGATTCATGTCTTTGCTTCTGTCTCCACCCCAAATATGGCACCCTGAGTCACTGTCCTTCCTCACAACCCTCGCTGTCTTCCTTCCCTCCCATAGCCGATGTGTACATGAAATACCTGAACTGCTAGAGAGCCCCAGTGCACTGATGCTACCTGCAGACTCCCTGCCACCGTGGTGTATTGTCTTCTATCTCTGTCGCATGCCGCTGCATTCAGGGACAAACTGTCTCTTTCCACATCTGGGAAAAGGCTAGTGCACTGAGGGAGTTACAAAGAAAGTTCTGCTTCAGAGTTCGGTTCTTCAGTCACTTCTGGACATTAGCACTGGACCTAATCATCTGGTTAGTTAGACTGTATCAAATATATGACAGTATTGGGCCTTGTCTAGACCTTTTATTTATGTGTCTGACCAGCCCCAATTTTTCATTTGGCAGTGTATCAAAATGTACAGATRGATCAAAATAGCTCATCATCTCCCAGTCAAATATGATTCCTTTGCAAATAGTAACCCAGACTGTCACAGCTGGTATTCACAGGACTTGAATTATACATATGCAAGCTGGAAATGCTTTGAATACTCAGCCTGCCAGAAAAGACACAATGCCATGCCAAACACCTCCCCACTATTTGCATTTAACCTGCAAGCCTAAGGAAGTCCCCTGTGGGCATGGATAGRGAGACTCCTGTATTTCAACCAAGCTATGGCAGCCTTACACAGAGCTCAGTGAAACTTGTTACTGTCAGAAAACTGATCACCGCCAACTCATAGATACCATACACTCAGAGAACTTGTCTGACATTTTCAAATATATGTATTCCAGGCAAGTTGGTCTTCAGTGAGCAGAAAACATCTAATTTAGTCAGATAAATTATTCATTGTAAATAATTTTTCAGCTCAATATCCAGCAACAAAAGAGTTTATTCTTCTTTCCTTCCATGCATGCATACTTCTTCCGTTAGCAATAATGGAGGATACCCAAAACAAATACATTAATATCTCCCTCTGGTTCTTCTACAGCCTTTTGCTTACCTGTATGTTACTTTTAAACAGGTATAATGTAAAAGTATAGATACATCAGTGTTAGATTCCAGCCCAGGGAGCTATACTGAGAAACCTCTGCTGGGCTCATACGGTGGCACACATTCCAACCAGCATGTACTTTGCAGCTCAGTAGGTATTAAAATTGACATTTCTTTGTCATAGTATTTTCATGTAAGGGACAACTTTAGCTGTATTATGAACTCCCTTCTCTGTTTCCTCTATTTAAGAATGTAACATAATATAAGAACTGGGTGAGACTGATAGTCCATCTAGTCAAACAACCCAACAGTAAGGAATGCCTGCTCAGAAAAAAGTGGAAGAGAATGGCAAACATACAGCAATGCTTCTCCCCGCTTCCAGGAATTTATAGCTTAGGGTCTTCAAGAGCCAGGAAGGTGTCTTCATACTCAGCAATCTCATTTCTTCCATGACTGAATCTATTTTTTGACATTCTGAATTCATCTAGAGTTTTGGTTAACTTCTCCCCTTCTTGTTCTTTAGGTTTACAAATGTCTTCTACCCTTACCAAAAGTAATGCTGATATCCTTTGTTCCTCCAATTTAACACATTACCACTCTGGTKTTCCCTTTCAACCTCTTACAATGTGCTTGTAGGACATCTCAGAAAAGGAATGTATAATTCCATCTGGTCTTGACTCTGCCAGAGCATTTGAAAGAGAACTGTGATTTATGGCAGACCATGTAGCAAATTCTGAGGCCCAGCAACTTACTTCTATTGGTTTTATCCCTGTCAGTGTCTGTTTATCTCAATGCCCATTCTGTGTCTCCAGGTAGAAAAGTATTTTGTCTTGTAAATTAATAACTAAACATATGCTTGAAATGTTTGCATTGCATATTCCTGTGCTCTCATTACTTTCTCCCTTTCCCTGTTCTCCCTCTTATTTTTGTCCTCGCAGTGTTACTGCTCTTCTGGCAGCCCCATCCCAAAGGTAGGGTAGAATAACTTCCAAAGAGATGTTGATAAATAATACCAGATTTGGGCCATGTAAAGAGTGTTGATCTTTGGTCTATTCTTTCCCCTTTGCAGCCTGCTAACTAAGCAAGCAGTGAATAAAAAACTGTATGCTCTGTCACCTCAGGTTATCTCTGTCCTACCGAAAGCTTTTCTCCAAAGATTATTTAGGAGAGAGATGTAAAGCTTCATTTGTAAATAAACATCAGGAAAAATAAGAGAAGCATTAGAGGATGCTCATAAAGGGTGAAAAGTAGAATAGATATCAAGAGAGATGGATAATGTCTTATACACCAAGAAAATTCCCATGGTATCTTACAAATAATTTGCCTATGGCAAAAAAGAATAATGAACGAATGCTGGGGATTCAACTGAAAAAGGCTCCAGTGCTGACTCACTCTTGGAAAGTCTCACTTCTCCTTTACACCCAGAAATGTTCCTGTTTCACTAAAAGAGCTGACAGCAATCCACTTTTACAGGATTTAATGTGGCCAAGTGTTCTGAGCTTTACACTCAGTTTGAGAGTCTCAGCAAACTAGAAACAGTATATTTACCATCCTACATCATCCACATGATGAAGCTGATGACATAAATTGGTATTAGATAGTCCTGTTTGGTGATGTGGATAAGGAAGAGACAACAATTCTTGACTGCTAGGGCATAAATAGTGGATCAAGAGGTATAGTTAGTGGCCTGTAGTTGAACCAGGTAGGTTCATGGGCAAAGAAATTCAAGGACTGATGGTTTTGAGTGGTGTTCTGCTGAGCTGTGGTTGTACTTGATTCTCTGGGGCCAAACGCTACACCCCTAGTTCAGCTGAGATATCGATGCTCAGAGCAGGTTTCAGACTGGTCCTTTGATTCTTCATTGCTATCTATTTCCTATTTGTTTGCCCCCTTCCACTCACTTGGAGCTGACTTAAAAGTTTTCCAAACATTTTAAACTGCAGGAAAACAAAATATTTATTGAAATCAACATTTCTATGTGCTCAGTGATGTCACCTCTTGTGATAACTGCCTTGCTTGGGTCAGTTTTGTTTTATTTTCAATAAAGCAAGTGAGCTTTATGGTTCTTGTCCCTCCATTTTCTGGGTTTATTTTACAGTGTGACTAATCCTACTGCAAACAAAGTTTTTGCCCCTATTTCCAGTTTAATTTTTCATTCTATATTTAAGAAAAATAGAGGAAATGAACTAGTTTGGAAGCAGTAACTTGAATCTTTACCCCAAAGGATTGATTAAAAAATGATTATGAGAAAGGAAGTCAAAAGGGCAAGCAATATTAGCTTGATTTTACAGACAGCAAATAGAAAGCAATGGATATGTGGTTTTTTCTAAATCTTTCCTGAGAAAAAAATGGCGTCAACTGTGCATCAATATAACTGAATCTCTAACACCAGAGACAGAAAGATGAGGATATTAGATTCAGCATGGGTGTAACCAAAAAGTTACTGAAAAAGACGGAGCCTTTGCATCAACTCAGAAGAAGCTGGTGCATCTTGTGTTTTAGTCAGTGAGTTGTCCTGGGGATTTTAACCTGCCACAGGCTTTTGTCCCATTTTGGGAGACTGATTTCCACTTTGCGTTCCAATATCCTTAAGCTTAGTGCACAGAAGAGCACTGTTTCCTTTTGAACCCCTGCAACTCCCAGTGCATTGAAGGTCTCAAGTGCTATTGCAATATTAGTATTGAATAACAATAATAAATGACATATTCAAATTCAGATAACTGATCTGAAGAGTATCTTGAAGTTGAATTTATGCCTGTTTGGTGGCTCAATCCTTTCCATTCCAGAATTTCCCAACGGGCTACTTGTAGCATTTTGCAGTGCAGATATTCTTCCTTGGAGTTGTCACTGCCCTTTGCCTTTGGAGCAAGCCATTCTCTGTGTGCTAGTGGCATTGGTGCATCACATCTGATTTTCCCTTCCTCATGTGGCTTTTACAACTCTGTGCTCAAACCCTGCCCCTCCATTTCAGAATACATCAGACATTTTTTTTTTTCATTATTCATAAGCAGAATCTAGGGATACGGGCACTTGGCCCTGTCAGAATAAAAGCAAATGTCAAGCACAGACATGTCTCCTTTCTTTTTCCTTTTCTTTGTTTTTTTCCCCTTTTACTTTTTTTTTTCCAATATAACTGCAAGTGTTGGTCTCAAGGAGTGGTCTTGTGGGTGGCTCAGAAGCGACCATACATTTAAAACTCTTTCTTAACAGAGCTAGAACCCATTAAAAGTCCMCATTTGTATTCAGGACAATTCAGCACTGAGCATCATGAAAGGAAGAGATCAATAATCACATTCTAAGACCCAAGTTCTCTCTGTGACAGGCTAATGTAAACTAGCTCAACTCCAATACTGAATTAATTCCTCCCTAATTTGTCCTTCTAATGTAGTATCCCACCCTCTTTCCTTTCACCTAGCTATCCTTCAGGGCTATATTTGGGCCCACAGCTATCTCCCTATTCAGCTATGACAACCTTGTTTTACTTCTTTGCAATTTATTCACATATTTGTCCTTCTTCTTAATTTATCATTTAGGAATTACTAYCAGGAGGCCTCAAGTTCACATGGTTATCTTTGTATATCCTTTATTTTAATGACCAAATGCCACTTTCACTCATCACTAGCACTACAAACTTACTCCACTACTTTGGTAGTAAGTTTATATTACCAGGAAGGGAAGCACCTTTTAACCCAGCTAATTTATATCACTGGGGAAAAGATGGCAGAAGATCTGTGGATTATGAGCTGATAGTACGACAAAACAAGCTATCATTTCATAAGAGAAAAGTGTAAAGATGCCAGCTAGGAGAGGCTCCTCATCTTCTTTGGTCTTCTATGTTGTTTTCACAACATAAGCAATTCCTTAAATAAGTTTTATTATAATTAACACTGGTCCTTCTCCTATCCTTCTCTGCCTTTCACCTATTTCCAGGCTTCTAGCTCTCTAGGGCTGTCTAAAAATAAAATAATGAAATAATGCATTTCATTTTTGTTTTCATTGTTCTCATTCTAAAAGCTACTCAACTTCCTCCAAAATTAGTTCTTGGCGTTACTGGGGCCTCTTCCAGGAACAAAGCAAATGTCAACAGTATTTCCTATTATTAATGCTCTAAGTTGGGAGAACTGGAAGAGGCATGCTCTTAGCTGAAAACCAGAGTGGCCTGTGCAGCAAGAGGACATGCTGTGAGAGGACAGAGGGAGAGAGAAGGACTGATTGTGGAAGCGGTGCCAAAAAAAATAATGAATGCAGCAAAAGGTCTAACTGGCCAAAGCAAGATGCCATTCTGCATGACCATGTGCCAAGTCAGGGAGAAGAAATGCAAGGATGTGTTGATGTTTGATCCACTGCTGGTTTTGTGTCATGCTGAAGCTGGCAACCACATAGCTTCTGCTGTGCATCACAAAACTCCTGTGGTGAGAAACTGCATGAAAAAAATTCTGAAGGGGAAAAACATTGGCATAAGAATTTCAGGCTGTCAGTTCCTGAAAGGAAAGCTTGCTTCAGATATAGTATCAAATGCTTCTAGCCCTATTTTCACCTTATTTGCTACTAGGCCTCATTTTCTACTGCTTCCACTCTTTCATTGTTATTGTACAGACACAAAATAAACTTCGAATACTGCTGCATGAATAGAAAAGTTCTGGTTTTGCAGCATGTCATTCTTAAATGGTTCTCACTTTATATGTGTATAAATTAATAACTAAAGTTCAGGTTAAAAGACTCTATGCTTGTTAAACCCTGGAAGCAGTCAACGTGGTGGAAGCAGTCAACAGACTCAGTCCAGGAGTGATCCACTGAATAGCAACATTCTCAAAAAAATAACCATCAGATTCTGCAGATTTTATAATCTATTCCTGAAAGCAGGAGATGCGGGGAATAGCTGGGGCACAGTTTGAGAATCTCTAAGACTCTCAGAGACAAAATTGTCACCCTGTTCTCTGTAACAAAGGCCATCCATAATTTTCAGCACAGACCAAATCCTGGAGAAGTTGGCAAAGATCTGAATAAGTTTTCTTCCATTGTTTATTTTCTCCATTTCAGTTGTGCAGTTCTGGGTTGGCTCAAAGTGCAGGAGCCAAAATGATGGTATGAGAGAAGAGTTGTTCTAAGTGTTTGAACACTAAGCATCAAGGTATCTTTGAAACAGTGCAAGCAAGGGGAAATTTGTTCTGATGAGATTTTGAACTAGATTTTTTTCTTCCAGTATAAAACTAAGTGGAATTCACATCTGGACTTCTCTTGGCCTGTTCTCCAACTGAGCACTGATCCTTTTAGGTTTTATTTATGTCTTATTTTCCAGCAATCTTCAAATTTGACACTGAATCATAATCCACAAAAGGCAGAAAACCTGGATGCTTCAAATGTTTTCAAGACTGATAGTAGTATTAGGAGGTAGCTAGAATTTCATACTGTTCTTATCACCTCCTTGAACATCCAAAGGCAGAGAATTGAATTTGCAGGTAATTACCAGAGTGTTTTAGAGTGAAATTTCTGTCAGTTAAAATAATAATAAAAAAAATTGCTAGTGAAATGGGAAATTCTCTTGCTCTGAGCAAACTGAACATATGTTTATCCCATGTGAAAATCAGCCATTAGCGCCCACAAGCTTCTAGTTTACACAACATYTATTTTCTTTTGCAGTGGGTAATGAAAGAAGTGTCACAGCCACCTTGGCTCTTCTATAATCTAACAGATCGTTATTTCAGGTCCTTGGTGCAAGGGCCATGGAATCCATTCCTTTTGACAGATTCCTGATATTGTACACCAAAATTAAGCTAAATTATGTATTTTTAAAATCTGCTTTAAATCCCCTTCAAAAAGTCAAAAATCATGCTGAAGGGGAAAGATATCATAATGTTTTTTTGTTCCACACTGTTTATTCAATGAAGTGTGATAGGAAGAATAATTTTTTTTTTTTTTGGGGGGGGGGTCTTTGTAGCATGGTTTAGGCCAAAATTGTGAGTTTATTTTCTTTGTTTTTAATGGCACAAATTGCCTAGAGTTGAAGTTAAATCTCTTGTAAGCCACGCAACTGAAAATTAACTTCTTGTCCTCCCTTTTCTTGCAAGGCTGTCAGAAATGTGTCAGTTCTCTCCCTCACTTTATTTTTTCCCCCTTAAAACATTGTACGCATCCCTGCTCAGTGCCCTTCCCATTTCAGAGCTAGGATGCACAGCTGATTTACAGCCCCACTTGCCTGAGCCAATGCATGGGAACAGGTCTTTTCACAGCATTCAAAGCAGTAAGTGTGCTCTCAAAGTTCACACACCAGGAAGATCCTTCATCATTTTGCACTGACAGCAGCTGAGTATTTGATCAGGTGATCACGAAACTGGTAGCAGTACAACAGGCTGATGCCACTGTAGTGCAGCCTGTGAAATCTTCTAATACACTAGCAATTGTTTTTGTAAAGCTCCTTCCTACACAGTAGCACACAGTCCTTCACGTTTTTCACTCAACAGTTAACTGTAGGCCAGCCAATAGAAAGAAAATAACTGGCAGCTCCATGGCAGAGGCACTCAGAGTCTTACAGACAGGGCTATAAGATGCAGCTATTCAGATAGCTGCAAGGTGGGCTAAAGACAATACTGCTTACATGAAGACTTCTCTAAAGATTATTGAACAGCCTGTGAAATCCAAGAGAGCACTGTTAAAATCCTCCCTTTTTTATTATGTGTAACACTTGGGAGGTGATGAGCAAACTCTGTTCTTACAGTGACGTCTCTGTGCAGGAGAAAAGATGCTTTAAGAAATCAGAGACTTTTCTACTGCATGTTTCCAGTGTTGAGTCCTATGATTTTATCACAGTTGATCCTTTAAATGCACCATTTGGAGAACCATAACCACAAGATTTTGTGAGACCTTCAAATTTAATATAGAACAGACAGAGAGCATTTCTAACCTTCATGAATTTGAAAGACTCCAACCCAAGGAATACAACCTAAAAACCCCCAAATTATATGGGAGCAGGTTCTGAGCACAATTTGAGGATGCTTTTCTGAAAACAAGATAAAACTGAGTAGAACAGAGGTATGGGGGAAAATCAGAGAAAACTAACCAAACTTCTCCAGAACTCAGGAAGAATAGTTGGGATTGAAATTTGGCTGCAATTTCAGGTTTGTTGTGCATGCTGTTCCATGTGACTCAGCAGCATTTCTAGCATAAAGATTTTCGACTTGACAGAAGTATGTAACTGGAAGAAGGGGATGTGAAAAAAAGGTTGTTTTTTTCTTTTTTTATTCCCATCAAGTTACTTATTTTGATCTTGAAAACTTTGCTATTCTTTTTAGAGATTCATTTTCAGAGGGGAAGAACAATCCCTCTCCTGCTTGTATTTTGCATTGGTCCTACCTGCTAATTATGTGAAGGGCTCTTTGGAGAGAGCCTGATAGACACATCTATACTACCTACTGGATAATGTTTCAACAGAACTTTCTTCCCCTCCTCATTACACAAACACCTCCCTCTCACAATGGCTCCACAATGTATTCACAGCCACTTATCAAAGACATCTGTTAGAAAAGAGACTGAGAAGGAAGACGTTGCAGATTCCATGTTGCCACCCTCCTGCCGAGTAGTTTCAGGTGGTTTTGAGCCTCCTTCTGGTTCTTCTCCCTCTCCCTCACCCCTCCTTTCCCAGCAATTCATTCTATCTCCTTCAGAAGTCACATCAGTTTCTCAAAACCTAAATAGTACATTATGTTAGATTAATTGGCTGAGAAAACATCCCCAGAATGGGGGAAGAGGGAGAGGAAGGCTCGCTTGTCAGAAATGTCATCTTATCATACTGAAAATCATAGAAAATGGAAAAGAAGGATCCATGCTGTAAATGAAAACAAAATGCTGCCTGGAACTGATTGACAGTAACTTAGAAGAGGAAAGAGAAGAGAGGCTGCGGAAAGGAGAGGAGAGAAAGACACAAAGGCCCAGCATGATAGCTGTCAGCAGTGCTAGCAGAGCTCTGAGGAGATATCAACTGTCTCTGCTCTATGCCAGTAGGACATGTAGTCCTCCTCCATCACTGATGTGCACAGAGCAAAGACCAAGCGGAGTCCTCAGGGTGCATGGTCTCATGAGAGGGAGTGCACYGAAAAGCCGTAATAAAGATTCACTGGTAGTTCAAGAGTCCAAGGGCTGGTCCTCGATTCCAGCCTCACTGCCCATCTTTTGGCGAACCGGCCCCTTGGGAAACTATTAGTACAAGTTGAGCACTGCATTACTTGTTGTAGGAGTGGTCATATCCTGGCAGTGTCGCCTGCTACTTCTTCTGGCTGCCACAGTAGTACCCATAGTAGTTCCTCCTTGCCTTTGGTCTTCTCTTACGAAAACTGCCAGAAGAGCTCTGTTCTCTCTGAAGTTGACTTTAAGACTTCTAATTCCTGCCTCTCAACATCTGCTCTCAGTCACTTCAATTATTTAATGGGCTCCTTGCTGACTCCAGTCKCCAACAAAGTGGGAGTTCAGTTTCCTGCTCCTCACTAGTCCAACATGTTCCTGCTGTTCTGGAGTCTCTCTTATGTTTTTTCTCTGTTAAACCCTGTCCATCACTGGATTCTCTGCAGCCTGGGACCTCCGCTGTGTTGCCAGCTTGGTGATTCCTTATTCTTCCTTCATTTTCTCCCTATTCTATTTTCTTTTTAGTGTCCACAAGCAATCTATAGTGCTACTGATTTAATTTCTTATGTACCTCATATATACAGAATAAACTTGGTATAACCCACTGCAAGGACTATTTTGATTACAGGTTTTTGAGAGGGAATCAAACACTCATGATAACAAAAACCTAAGATTGCCTACATGGGAATTTTGGGCTCTTTTTACTGCTTTCTGTGCCAAAACTCTACAGAAAGATGTTGTTTCATTCACTCTGACTGACCCTGGCAGACATGAAGCTGCTATGCAATAACTAAGAATATTTTTATATGTAAGCTAATTTTTCAAGTAGCCTACATAGCACACATTGAGCACGCCAAAACAAATCTTTATTTCATGCCAAATATTTCATACTGAAATTCAACAGACGATGCAAAATCACTTCCTTCACTCAGCTTTGCTGCTGATTTTGCTTCCTACATAAGGGCCAGGTGCCGGCTCCATAGGTAATAAAATCCCATAATGTCAAGGAACAGGAGCTAGATACTACAAAAAAAAAAAAAAAAAAACAAAAAACAAAACAAAACACAGAATTCCAGTCAGATGGGTAGTGAAGACAGACTGATAGCTGCATATCTGGAGGTTCTCAAGATCAGGTTAAAAAAATACCTTATCACTTCATTTTCACTAGCCTGCCTTCCTTGGGACAGAAGAACAAAGAAGTTACAGTCATTGTGAGGTTCCTCCACTCCTGCTTTCTACAGCTCCAAGATAAATGGAGAACTAAACCAGGAGAACGAGATACGTATTAACTAGTTTCAACCTTGGAGACAAAGGTTCAATTTCCTCTCCCACCTGAGGGGATGTGGCTTTGCTTAGCAGAGCTAGGCATGAGGGTTCCTTCTGCCATTCATAGGATACTTGCTCTCATCTTCTACACTCAGACATTGGCATTGAGACATACTATCTATACCTCTCACGTGGCTTGTCTTGGTGTGATGCAGAATCACCTCCTTCACTGAGCTTTGCCAGTGATATTGCTTGCCAAGTTGCAGGATGCCTCTTTGTTCTGTCACATCACTGTATSATCTCACAAGGATACTCGTTGTTTCAAAAAATTAGAAATAAGCAAGCAGTGTTTGCAAACCTAGACAGCATATAAAAGCATTTTTGGAATGGATTTCTCCCTGTGCTGTTYGTTGACCATTTGTTTCCTTCAACTGGAGCATGTAAGGACCAAGCATGTCTAATGCCACTTCGCTATGCTAAGTACCACCTGCCAAGCAAATAAAGATAATCTATCAGTCATTTCTCCTGTGAAACTGTAAGCTTTCAGAGAGAAATGCTGGTACACACCCACACTAGTCCCCTTACTGCTTTCCCTTCTCATCTAGACTGCCATGTGACTAGGAGCAGGAACAACACAGAAAATCCATCTATCTCAATAGTACTTCAAATCTAAAACTTAATTTACAAATAAGTGACTTACTTACCCTCAGCACCTCCGCAGTAATTGGGCTCAATTTTAGATCACTTTCAGTAGTAATACCTGAAGGAAAGGGCAGTAGCTATAAATAGRTGAAGTTAGAAGATCTTTTTAGAAAAACAAAGGTAGATTAAGTAGAGAGGAGGAAAAAATACCAGTCTAGCCACTCCAACATAAACAAAATAGAGTAAAATTAGAGCTGGCTGTAGGCAGAGCTCTGAACGATTGAAGAGTGCATTGCTGCCTGCCGAGCRAAGGCATTTCTGCCCCCACACTGACACACATATTTTGATTCATTTCAGTCCAAACAGGTACTACAGCTACAGTTTGGGACTGGTGACTTCGTAGGAAAGCGTAACGGAGGACTAATTCAGACTGGAGTACACTACACCTGCTGCATAACATAGATAACTACTAGAAAAGGTGAAGCCACAACGCGCTTTTTAAGTGACACACAGCTTCTGAACAGTTTAACTACAGCTTACATGACAAAGAAGTGTGATGTGAATCTGGTGTGAGAAGCAAGGCACTCATCAGTTTTCTGCATCTTTGAGATTGTATGGGAAGTGATAGGGTTGTTGGCAGTTGCGGAGGCTCCAACACTGGAAACCTTTAAGGAATGGTTGGATAAATGTCTGTCAAGGTGACTTAGACAGGGTCTGTCCTCCCTCAGTCATTGTCAAGGTGACCTTTTCAAGGTCCCTTTTGAATTTATGTTTCAGATGTTGTCAGACACCCTGAATCCTTCCCTGCAGTAGGAAGATAGGCAGCATGGGCTGTGGAGGCTGCCRTTAGCCTACAGGATCCTAAGGCAGATGGAGGTGAGCACCACTTCACCATCAGACTCCTGGAGGTTTCTGCCGTCGCTGCAACTCCTGGAAGTATATAGCATGTGTCAACCAGCTTGTGCCCAAGCAGTATCAGCAGGTGTGTTTATTGAGACCAATACATCCTCTTCAATTTTTATTGGCATTGTTTTGTTCACGATTAAAATACAACCTCAAATCTGTTCACAGCATCAGTTTCTTTGTTCTTATAAAGAGGCACAGAGAAAGTCCGTTGTTCAACAGATTTATTTCATCTTCAGATTTATGAAATAGAAACCCTAATGGTCAATGCCACTAACTGCAGATTTTTTTCCATTAAAAATAAAWATTTCTTCAAAATGTATTTTTGAGATACCAGTAGATTTCCTCTGTGAAGAATACAGAATTGGGAATATATGTTAAAATGTAGAGAAAATGTGTATGGGAGGAGGAAGAAAGGAAAAGGCATTTCTCTGATTTCAAGGTTTTCATCCTACTAAGAAAGGAGAAGAGTAGTGCTGGGCAACACTACTCTTGTARCTCATTGAAAATGTTACCTATCATTTAAAGTCAAACATTCTGAGCAAATAAAAATTATTCTTTTTGCTTTAAAGCATCTTGCCACAAAAATATATTTTGGGCAGCAGCTTGTACCATATGGGTCAGTTGCTAAAAATATATAACTTAAAGGTGAACTTTCCTTTCCATTTCATACACTGGCTCAACCAATCACAGCAAATGTTAATCATAAAGTACTCAGTCCCACGTAACCCAGACAGCTCAGTACTCTGTGAAGCAAAAGGAAGAAATTCAAATTCTTTGTTAAAAAACTTTTACTTTTAACCTTCCTCACTTGTTTTTCTTAGGGCATGAGCATTGCTCCACATCTTCTTGACCTTTAAAAAACTCTAGAGAGTACAGAGGAAGAAGGAGGGATGGCTGACATTATGAACTGTTTCCTACTCCATTATGCTTTTGCTTTGCTTATTTGTGTTTCTGTCATAAATAATGTTGCAAGGCACTCATGAAAAGCTGTTTTATTAATAGGTTTCTAAGTATTTTATCAATCTGTATTGAATAGGGCTCTGCTAATGTCTGTGGTATGCGTGCACCTTCAAGAGGATTGAGGGCAGGGTGACCAAAAGCACCCTTAATTGTGACAATGGCTTCTTCTGTGTCAGTGACAGATAGTTTATCTCACAACAAAAGAGGTGTCAGCTTTAGGAATGTATATTTATTCATGCATAAATTTGATTTTTCTGTTACCTCGTCTAAGTTTCTAACTATAAAGACACTTTGCAAGGAGCAAAGCAGTAAGCAGGAGTAAGTTGCAAACACCTTACTTTTTTTTGCTTTCTGATAACCAGTATCTTCCAAAGACTGTCTTCACTAACAATATTTTCATTAGTTGTCCCACTTACTTGCAACATAGTTCATAGTTTTCCAAACAGAAGTTGAGAAACCCAACAAGAATAGGGTCAAAATCCAGATTTAGGGAAATACAGTAGATGAGTTGTTGCCCTTCAGGCATTTGGGAGGTTGTATCTAGCGTTTACTCCCTAGGATGGGTCTTCCTTACATGGCAATAGCTGTGTTTGAAACTGCAGGACTTGTTTTACTCATGTGCTCCTTGGCACCTCATGGACATAGTCTTCAAGTGAGTGTAGATGTGCCTGCTACCAAGACAGTGTCAGTTTAATCTGCCACAAAGCCAACTGGTTGAAGAAGCCTGCTGCAGTTTTACACTGAAAGAAGAACAGACAGGATGAGGCTCCAAATGACTCTGGGTTGCAGGCCAATAACTCCAAATAAAATTGTTATTGTGCTGATAAAAAAATATTATACATGATCATCCAGAGAAGCAGTTTTACTGTTCTTTGGATTTACCTGCAAGTTCAGTCTTTGTCAGCAACATCAAAGTTCTCTGAGTACATTGGCTAAGAAACTCACTCTTGGATTTTGGACACAATAGTTCTTTCTCATTCAGTCTCTCATTTTAGCCACTTTTATTAATCTTGTATTTATTCTCAAAGCTCCTACACTCTCTCATGTGTACTGGAGAGAGAAAGAAAGGTAAATAGGTTCATACAATATTTCTATCTAGAGAAGTATTCTTGTTAACCTATACATGAACTTATTTATCTAAGTTAAGTAAATATAGATATATACATTCTTCAGGCAGGAGAGAACAGAGCATAAAGACTTCAAGAATAAACTACCTATGGTCCCCTTTAAACTACTGTGAAAGAAAGATCTACAAATAACAAATCAGTATCTTTTGACTGTAAAAGTGGCCTAGCAATGTGGAAAGTAACTAGAGATGAACTCAGCCACTCTTAGTGAACAGTTCAGCATTTGTGTGGAGCCATGTAATTATGACATTTTAGAACTAAAATCAGCATACAGACATTTTGACTGTGAAAGCACAGTCTTACAGACTTGGGCATGATATTCATCCTGAGAGGATTAAGCATATTCTATTAGCATTATTGGCAATAATTGGACTTGTTTTGAAACATCCACAAACTGCTATGCAGGTTTAACACTTGAGATGCATACAGTGTTTATGAGGATAAATGAGGAGGAGGAGATCGGTCATAACAGTTCTCACTAGTGTATATAGACAGTAAGTTGAGGAGTTCTTCTGCCAGGTGTTATACCCAACTTTTTGCTCATAGCAACTGTACCAGTAGACCCAACTGATGACTCTATTTCTCCAGTTTTAAACCCTTGTCACATATGGCATTACACTGGTTTCCAACTGTAACAGTATAAGGATGGATTGACCTCTAAGCATCGGTTTGACTTCAGCCAGAGTTAGGGCTGTAGTCTATGTGAAATGAATCCTATGTAAAGTTTATGAAGGAACAATAGAAGCTTTGTGATTTTGCTGCCTGGACACTGAGCATAACAATGTTCTCAATAACACCTCTTTCTGTGTGTTGAACGCCAGTGAATCCAGGGAAGCTGTTTTTGAATTTCTATGAACTTAAACATGATCTGGAATCTGTAATCATTCCCATTATCAAAACTATGGTGACTCAATTAATTGGTGAACATTTCTGCAAATATGATATATTACAGAGTGTCACTCTGGGTTCCTTTCACACAAAAACTCTGTATATTTAGAGCTGCTTAATTTGAGCATTTTCATAATTCAGAATTTTTATGAATTTCTTAAAACCTGAAATGTTTACGGGCCATCTCATCAGGAAATTAGATTGACAAAAATAACCTTTTCAGCCTTGCTGGTAGATGTTAGTATTAGGAATTCTGCGACCTTGAACACCGGTACTTGGGATAGGGTAAAATCATTTTAAAAGTTGTGCTTTTTTTTTGTTTTGTTTTGTTGGAAGGTCTAAACATTACAGTCATACTGTGCTCCTCTGAGACTCTGGCTAGCTGCAAAGAACAGTTGAGATTAGCCTTTTGTTCCATCCCATCCTGCTATATAGGGAAAGGTAAACTTAACTGCATTTAGAAATAGCTCTGAAGGGAGCACTGGAAAGTGTTCAAAAGTGCCAGAGGGAACAGCACAGCTTGTCTAGTGAAGAGCACAAAGCACAGTTGCTGGGAGAAGTGCTGTTTGCTGAACTCACTTTGACACAATTCCAAATGCTTACATTAAGGGAAATAAACACATAGACCATGTGCACTTCACTTCCTACCATGTGTTACCTGCTTGTGTCACCCATCTTTTGAACTTACACAAAGTTCACTGATGTCCTTGAGCTCCACACACACGCCCCTCCTTCCTCCATCTGAATTGCATCATACCCTTCCACGCTCAGCATGCTTGTTATATAGTCTGTGCATATCAAAGCAGAAAATCCTATCATAAATTCCATCACGCTATGAAAGACGTTTTCTGATCTGACTTAAGGATCACTCCTTCCCTTGAAGGAAAACTGGAAAGGAGATTGTTGTAGAGGTGGATTTCTCTGATTCAGCCCATTTGAGATCTGATTGCTGCAACCTACTTCCACACAGCTCCACTTGTCTACAAAGTATTGTTGGCCCAAGTTTTGGCCTCATGGGAAGTTATTTTTCTCTGCCCCCCTTACACTTGGAATGAAAATGCTAATGACCCCAGTCTCTGTCCCAGACCTCAGTTCTGCTTAGCATTATAGTAGGCATATCTATACTGTACAGTAAAGGAGTATGAGTTAAGAATTGGACAATGAATGGAAAATTTGGCCATGAGGTGCTCTCATAATTACTCACAGAATGAGTGTGTAAGATGTTAGATTCAGTTCAGGAGAAAACAGGATACTAAATAATTAGACAAAAATGTTACACCTACTCCCTGTCAAGACAGTAAATCTAGTTCTGAAAATTGGCATTAGAATCTACCAGTCCAGACTCAAAATCCAGGCAGTCACTCTTCCAACAGAGTAATGAGCATCTTTTCTTAAATACAATGGATCAAGAAATACAGCCTTTGCTGGTAGATAGAATACTGAGGGCTAGAATAAAAATCTGGAATCTACCTGAGCTGTGTTAGAGGATATGGGCCAATGGACAAGTTGTTTAGTGTTTATCCATTGGTAAGAACTCATAYGAGCTATTACCACAGACCTACGCATCTGGCATCCTCCAAGCTCACTTAATTTAATTCATGGTAAATTATTCACTGACACAAAATATGGAATCTCCAGTGCTGTCTTCATCATTGCCAGGATGTAGTGAAATCCAAGCAAGGARACAAAAGCAGTGCAAAACTCCTTTGTTTCAGTTTTGGTTACCAGACTCATACTCTGAAGCTTAAATTGATATTGGTCCAGTCTTACAGACATAGGTCATAATGTCAGGGGGACAGTTCTTTTTTTGCAAAGTCTTGGTTGTTCTCTCTCCAGTTATTTGTAAGTTCCTCAGCCCCACATAGCATCCCTGTAAATTCAACAGGGTGCTTTTATTAATGTTTTTCTCATTTAGATTAAATTACCAMAGCTGTGTCTTTATCAGAGATCAACATCATAATGAAAAAGTGGTCAGAACTGGGAGARCAAGGCTCCCTTCACTGGCAAAAAAGAGGAGGAAGATTCCATCAAATATTTTYGTTGTAGATTTTTTCTTTTCTATGACTGAGAAGCGTTCAACTCCAGCTGTTGGGGAACATTCAGTTCTGAGTGTTTTGTCATTCTTTCATCCTTGGGTTCCTAAGGGAGAGTGGTTCCTTTCCACCTCAGACTCAGCCTTTACAATCATTTCCAGACTCCAGGCATGACCAAGGTGAAGTAGATGGAGAGGGGAGCAATATCTTCTTAWCTAGGACTTGGAAATAACTTCAAGTCAGGTCACATCACTCCTACAGGGGACGTGAGGTTGGAAAGCAGTTCAAGAAGTGAGGATGCAGCCAGAAGTGGGGTCACRATGTCAAAGGCAAAAGAGTTGGTCACTGATGCAATCTGGTAAATGTCAACCCTRTATTGCTCTCTTGGGAAATAAAAGATGAGCACTATAACATAACAGAAGAGGAAGGTGCATCTTCCCCACAGCTGTTTTACAGCCACCTAAAAGAAGACAASGTGGCAGCGAGGACTGAAGGGATATGAGAGCTGAAGAGCTTTGGATTATCCTATAGAGACCAAATGTGTAACAATATGCTATTCACACTACCTTGTACAAATGCTTAGTGTCCTGGGCCCCAGCTCGGTGCAGCTCTGCTGACCCATTGTAGTCAACCCACAAGCAAGGGCTATGTGAAAGATCTCAGGAAAGTTTCTTGGTATCTCTGATGGATGTGTCGCAAAGCCATGACCCATTTTCAGTCAGTGGTCTGTGTTCTGTAATCATGAAGCCTGACAGAGTAGTGAGGGAAAAGAAATCAGGTTGCCTGAGCTGAAAGAAATGTCTGTGTGAGCCAAGCCATTGTGAGCTTTTATATCTTGATTGCTTCTCTCTGGAAAACTCTGCCAAGTCTAAAATAATCTCCATAATAATGTGCATTGCTGATATAAAACAGATAGAAAATGCACTGTTTCTTTTCAGCTTGCTCCCACAAACACAACAAACTCCTTTCAGGATATAACTAGAAACTATTTATCAGTGAAGAAAAGTACCCGTCTGGGATTCTTCCTATCAGCATGGAAAGCAGAGATAAGTTTTCTAATGAACCATTCAGTACAAGCACTTTGAAACTACTCATTAGCTGACAGATTTCACCTGCAACAGACCTAGGTAAATTCTCAACTATTTTTTTTCTTTCTTTTTTTTTCCTGTTCTAAATGGATTTTAGTGGTGTATCTTGACTCTTGTTGGCAGAAACTGAGATATTTACCATCTGTTCAAATGCACATTGGCCATGGTAAACAATTCACAGTATTCCCCAAGCAATGGACATGGAGAGGCAACCAATAATAGACACTGCCTCTTAACACAGCTCAGGTGCAGGTAGCGGACAACACATTCAGTGGTATTGGCACCAAAGTGAATTCATGAACAAAACAGCTCTCCAGGGTGCTTACAGCAGAAGTGAAATTAGGAAAATACTAATGATCAGCTCAGTAGGTATTTTGCTTTGGTTTAAACAATTGCACTTCATTTGGTTTTGTACATATGGCGCTGAAGGACATCTTTCTGGGGATGCACAGCACAGAGAAAGTAAAGGAGATGATAGTTGTGTGCAAACCAGCCTTAGTTCAGAAACTGTAGGATCAGCTTAGAGCAGCACTTTGTGCTGAGTTTCATACACTTTGCCCAGAGAGAGGTGCAAGGAAATACATGAACTCTTACAGATGTTTAGCTAAACTTGCCCTATGGCAACTATCATAGTCTTCCTGCTATAGATGTTGCCTGTGAAGAGCAGCTGTGGTTTGGTTACACTCTCAGCAACTGATTTCTGGACAAACCTGTCACAGCTGTGGATCTGAATCAGGATTTGCTTGTAAAGATGCCCACGCTGTTAGGAATTATATTTGCAAGTAAGTGCAAATGGAGAATTTAGAAGCTTGCTGCTGGGAGGAGTGAGTGTCTCTCAGTAGTGTCTCCTTCAGAAATAACAACTGCAGTCTGCATCTTTTGTGTAGCAGCATCTAAGAGTAAGTCTCTCTGCCACTTACTGCATATTTGCTTTCTATTTTGCAGAACTTTCCAGCTGGAGACACATGGGAGGTTTGTTCCCCATAGCAAGAAAGCATGACATCTTACTGCTTTTCCCTGGAGTGCAGTAACACATTCATTTTTAATTGTTGACCACCATATCAGAAATCCTATTTCCTAGAGTGTAATTGTTTTGCATGATGTTTAATTCATGGCTTCCCTTCAGAAATCAGCTGTTAACCTTTTTTAAAAAATAATGTATTATTTAGTGTTTATTTATTATTTAGCAATAACAATTTTTAATTGTACAGGACCATATAATTTATTTATATTTTCCTATAAAATTCTCTGTCCTAACGTTCCCTCTCCCTAACCTCCCTTTCTTTGTCTTGCAATTATTAATATGAAAAACAGCTATACAAATGTTATCATAAAGGTTTCAAGAACAAGTTTTTTGAAATATAATCATTCCTATTCAGGACAAGGTTGTAGACGTGTTTAAGTCCTCCTGAAARCTCTGAGCTAAATGCTTTTTGAAATCAGGACCTAAATGTATATACTTTTTTTTTTTCCATCCTTTCTGAATTCACTTTCCTCCACACTCTTGCAAATGAGCTTGCCTGTAGGAAAGTTCAGTGGAATGGCAAATCTCAATCTAATGTTGCAGAGGATGYGTTGGGGGGAAAAAAAATTCAGAGTTCAGAATTTCTGCCAGAGACCTGATGTAAAAAGTGATATTCATCCAGTCAGGAGACTGTGTTATCCAGAATGTGTCTAGCTGAATTTCACACACAGCAAAGTGCTCTTGGAAAAGTTCCAGGACAACAATTATTGGATACCAGGGAGCTGCAAATAAGTGTTAAGGGATGAGGAAGCACAGCTCTTGCACAGGCAACACCTGCCCTTCTGGCTGTTCAAAATTCCCTCTTCACTTTGCCATGACCAAATCTCCATTTTCTCTTTCTAAAGAAGGTAGATCAAGATGAAAGGATTGTCTGCTGGGAGACATTCTGTAGCATGCACCAAGTGCTAATGCTCCTTCCAAATCTGGAAACTAGGCAAAGTATTTAAGAGCCCCAAATCACCTCTCAGCAGAACAGGTTTCCCCTAACGCCCATTGCTGCCCCCGTGGCAATGCTGTTCATGAGGGACAGGGTCCAACAGCACAGTCAGTGATGCTTAAGATAAAATCAGCACTGTGGAGTTATTTTCAAGTTCTCCTTCACCAGCATATTTCTTACTATGTGTGGACTTGGAGACATTGATAGGTATGGAAATACGCAATTTTCTTTATCTGTTTCACGGGGGAAATGTAGCTGAATAAATGGTGAAAAAAAAAAACACAGAAAGCTGAAAACAGATAGGGCTGTGAGGCTAGTGTTAATGTTTGGGACAGTGTCAGCACCAGAGCAGAGAGTAACATTTTTYCAGTGTATGAGAAGCCCAGACGGATTCAGTGCTGTAAAATGTTGCTGCACCTGGGGCTGCTCCACAGCCTTACTTCATCTGATGGAAACCCAAACACATTAACAACTATTCCTCTGCTACCATCACCCATGCAGGAACACATCTTTGTTTCACTGCTTCAATCAAGTGCTCTAATGTCAGTGCATCATCACAGGGGAAGTGCTATGTCTGGGTAAAAATCAATTTATAGTGMAGGAATTGTAAAGCTTTTAATGATGACACTAGAAAACATTCTAAAGCTTTTCAGCAAGTATGTTTGGTTCAAAACCAAAATTTCCATCAAATCCTGAGAGAGCTTAGCAGCACTTTTTCCCCTAAATTTTATTATAAACCTTGGCAGTGTTGAAGACTGGATGGCTAAAATAATTACAGGAAAATTCCAATTCGGCAGGAGACAAGAAAATAAACCTCTTGGTCATCTCTAAGAGATAGGATATCTGATACAGCTGCTGTTCTTTCAAGAACTACTATAAAACATTTTTTCATTACTTTTCTCTGGAAAATATTTCCATTAGAATATATATTTAAAAAATCCTTTTTTCCCTCATGCTCTCATTTCCCTTTCTCTCTCACTTTCTTCCTTCTTTTTTTCCTGCTACCACAGTGTAAGTTCTACTGTAAAAGAAAGGAAAAAAAACTTCATAGCACAAATAAGTCTCACTTCAACCAAATATTGCCGTAAGTAATTATGTTTCTCTCTGTTCTTATTTCAGACACACTGATGTTACAAATGATTTAAGCAAGCAACATAATGCCTCACTGTCAACTGAGAGCTAATCCTTGAAGTTTAGTGCTATTACACTTAGCATATTTCAGTTGGATCTCAAACCAAGACACACAAAAGAACTGATACTACTGAAGGAGCTGGATTTCTTGTCAAGAGTCTCATGAATCCTTTGCTCCAGGGAAATTTAAATGAAGAAACATTCAATTTGTAGATTTGCCTATTCTAYTTGGAAAAAGTTAAAAAACAGGTTGAGTAAAGCAGGCAGAGCCTGAAATCACTGTAAAGAAAATTTATCTATTTTGATTTAAAATTCAAGCTTTGAAATTTTTCTGTGGTACTTTTTGACAATTGCCCATTCATCCACTTTGTGACATTTCTTCTGGCCTCAAACCTTGTTGATCAGAAAATGCTGGCATTCTGCCATACAAATATGGCAGTTAAAATGAGTTGAAAWTTCTCAGATTTTGAATTTAAAAGTATCGAAAATTTTTTTGAATTCTTCTCATCGGATGAGACTATCTGTCTCACAGTGCCTTTTCCACTCAGTAATCTTTTTTAAAAAAGTCATGGAGCTGCCTACATCCAAATTAGGTTGGGGCAAGACCCAAAGTACTGAACCTGCCATAAGCGTAATTCAGGTGCTGCTATTTTCACAGGCCAGGGCCATCTCTGAGACCAGCTGAAGTTGCATGTTTTCCTGGCTCTGAGAGGAAGTAATCTGGAAAGAGTTCCTCTGACTTAAGCGTTGTAGCCAAACCTAAACCCTTGAATGAGTTTTCCACACTAGCATAAACTGAAGCATAGCCAAACATCTGCTGCTCAGTATGCCTGAGAGTTATCTCTTCCCCCCTCCTCCAAGATTCCTTGGTACTATATATAGATTTGTATTTTATTCTCTGGATTTCTTTTCATTTCCCCTCTGTCATATCCTTCTGATTATTCTCTAATGGAGCTGAAGCTCTGTCAGATTTGTTTCTTGGCCACTGCAGGAGAAGAGTTGGTCTTGCTTGAACGGCCTAGACCAGCTTGTAGTTTCAGCAGTATCCCTTCGTGACTAGGGGCACCTGGTTTCTGGGGCTGGTGTGTATACAGGGCAGTGACCCTCTCTGAGGTTTCAGCTCAGTAAGGTGCTGAACACTGACAGAACATACTGATTTTGGCTGAACCACAGTAACTGGATTGTACCATCACTGTATCTACACTACTTGACTTTAAGCATTTACCGAGTGAGGCACCTAAGAAAGGCGTCCGGTTCCCCTAGGGTCCCTCTTACAGCCACTGAGGTCAGYGGGGTATCATTAGCGCATGTTCCTGAAGTGCCCTGTAGAGAGCTTAGCTGCCTTTGCTGACTTGCCTCCTGATTTAGATACAGAGAGGCACCTGCAAAGGATGTAGATGGCTAAGGCAGAAGGGGGAGACAGCAGAAAAATAGAGAGCTTCTGCCAAGTTGTTTTGTCCAGAGAAGGAAGATGGAAAGAAAACAGACCAGTACTACAGCCTAAGTGCACCAGCATGAATCAGGGGCTCTTGGGATTGCACACATGGCTACTCTGCAGACCTGAAGATGATGTTTGTTTTGCTTTAAAAATGGAGGAAATAGTTTCATATATCAAGGAAAAGTTGCAAAAAAGACTGGTATTCATTCAATAAGAATTCACAGTCAGAAAAGGCTAATGTTTGCTGCATAAGCTGCYGGTGGTTGCAGCTCTGTCTCCTTCCTCAACCTATTCTGGGTAGCCTGCAAGCCAGGATATACCATCAATACCCACAGACTGAATGAGTTGTCCTTATAGTTATTTGCTTATTAAATGATTGTGAGAGTTTGTACTCAGACTATTATAAATCCATTACTTCCCGAGGCCAGAGCAAATAGTTTTAAAATGTGAGGCTTCTCTACAGAGAATTGAGAGACAGCAATACTGAAGCAACGTACTTGGCTTGCACAGATCAATGGAGTGCAATAACTAGGATGATAAAGCAAGCTTAAAACCCTACAAACATGATTGGATGAAAACTTAACATGACACTGAGTAATTATCCGTACAAAAGTCTCCCAAACCACCTTAAGAAAAAAGCAAAAAGCAAACAGCCTAGTGGTAAATCATTGTGGTGTTTGCATTTGGAACCAAATTCTAGATAATGTAATTGCACAGCAGTGAGAGAAACTGCAAATTTGGCTCATTCTTTTTCACAAAAAGGGTTGGTGTAGGGAAAAGTCTTGGGATGSGAGATGTCGAGAGGTTTTATTTAAGAGGCTTTCCCATGAAAACTTTAATGAGGACTTTTTTATTCATCAGTAACTTTGTTTCTTGGTCAGGGGGACAAAGTATTCCAAAACTGGTATTCTTATTCAGGAAAGGAGCAACAGAGAAAAAAGGAGAGAAAAAAAAAAGCAATCTTCTAACAAACCACTGAAATTCAAAATAATGATTAAAAGTCCTACCAGTTCTAGATGCTAGTACTGGACTGAACCAAGTATAAGGCACAAACGTTATCTAGAGAGCAATGGTTTAGGGCAATGAGTTAACACTTTATTCCAAAACAGACAAGCATGCTCTACAGATTACTGAGTCTTTCTAGCTTTTCCATGAATTCATGTTAAAACAAAAATAACTACTAACGAAGAGAAATGTTTCCTTTTCTGAAACGCGGAGCCATTTATAGAAATAACTTTTTCTTTGGTGGGGGGAGGAGTAGGAAGGGACTTTATATCACAGACTTCTGTCATTATTTAGTTTAAACAGATGGAAGTTCAGCCACTTGTGATTAAATCCATAGAATGAAGATGAACATCACGGAAGTGGTGGTCAGCTCAATTCTAAGCGAAGAAAATTAGCAGTGACTAGCAATGGACACGGATTTCCAAAAAGGAGAAAGTGCAACTTTTCCCAATAACTTCAGTCATTGCGGGAGGTATTCCCACATTATATGTGCTCATGGCCACTGAGCTGTGATTCTCCATTTCCATTCAGGATGCATTCTGGAGTCATTCAGCATACACACATACTTGAACTCTCTTGTCACCTAAATTGCCACCACAGGTTATGCATGCACTAAGTCCTTTTAAAATTCTATAGCTGTCTAACCCAGAGCTCTACAGCATGAAGACTTTCAAGCAGAGGTGCCTTACATAGCCCTTATATGTGGGGCCTTCAGCAATGGGATTTGAACATGTTGGTACACTCAGCGGAGATGACATGTTCCTGTTGTTGGAATAAGATAGTAGCTGCATAAATCCCCTTGAAATTTAGAAGTACTAGGTTCAATCCTTGTCTTAGGTTGAGATTTGAAACTCAATCTGAGAAGCGTCCAGTTCTCTTGGCAACTAACTAACATCAGTTAGTTCAGGTCTTCTCTCAGAAAGTGTTTTGCTGCCTCAGGCTGGGGGAGAATGCAGCTACTTTGAAAGGCACAAAAACATATTTAAAAAAATTAAATCAGTCAAATCAATAAGATATCATCCACTCATCAGATCTTCAATTGGCTTCTCAGCACTCCATTTCTAATTAATCACCATCTGGTGCAGGTCCTTCTCTCCCAAAACAACAGGGAATATTCATGCTGGAGCAGGCACACAGCAGTGCTACTCATATGCTAACTGTTTCTGACTGGCGATCCTAGGGAGCCTGATCGTTTGAGGCAAATCACCTCCCCAGGGATTGCATGATTTATTCCTTGCATTTCAGTTGCAAGATTTTTTGTAAGAAAAAAATGCTTCCATGTCATTTATAATGGATCTCACTCCAATAAACTGCCATCTTCTTGCATAATATGACTGCAGCTTATCAAATAATAAAACCCTGTCATTCTAGATCGCTGAGAATTGGACCCATCCAGCCAACACTGATTCCTACTGCAACTTTGCCATTCCATGAATTTTTCAGTGCTCCGTATGCATGTAGAAGGCACAGCTGTCAGCAGGGAAGAGCCTTAGCATGCCACAGGGGAGCTGCAGAGACAAGTGGGTGTCATTTCTAAGATTCTGATCCTTAATATATTATCTAATTTTAAGTTCTACCTAATGTTCATTAGGGACATTTCAGAATGCCATATGGCCTAACAAACATAGTATGTAGTTCAGCATGTTGGCAGAATGACTCCTTGTTCATTCTGTCTCCTATTCCACCCTCTGCCTGGTGGAGAGGGTAGTGAGGAGGCTGGTTTTACCATGCTGAAGAGATGACAGACTTGATAACTTTAGTATGGAGCATTTCCAGAGCTTAACAATGAATGACATAAGGGGATAAAAAAAATAGGTGCAGATTTTCAAACACATCAGCAGGTTGCAAAAATGTGCAGATTAGCCCTTTTTATATTTGACTCAGGACAGTTGGGACTTGGGGAGATTTTGGTTTAATTTCTATCCCTGCAACATTTTCCCTATATGACCTTCAGCAAGTCATTTAAACTCTCTGTGCCTTGGTTTACGACACTTTCTCCCTGGGACTGAAAGTGGGTCTTGGCACTCCTATGTTTATACAGACAGGACCTGGTCATGCACAAAGCCTCTCAGACTATTTCATGGTAGTGTGAAATCCTAGGCTTTTTATAGTTACTGATATTTGCTTGTTTGAGACCTTATTACAATTTGTTTGTCTTTTCCTTATCTTTGACAATTACTATGTGAAGGAAGGCCTGTATTAGAAATGTAGAAACATTCAGAAAATGTTTTAAGAAAACATTCTAAAATCTGGATATTTCCTCTGATTCTAGATTTAATGAGAGCAGGTAATCTAACCCTTCAGAGGGACACTAGGAACATCCAGCGGTGCTGAGCTTGTCTGTTCTGGGGGCYGGCTTCCTTCCATGGCAAGGTTTACCCCACAGCCCTCCTATCGCCCATCACAAAGCTTAGCCACTTGAGTAGTGAAGAAGTCACATGAAGGTGAACCCCTGTCCTTGACAAAGAGTTTCTTTCTGTGACCCAAGGTGATGGAGTGCCAATAATTTTTTTTTTCTACGATATTTTGGAAAATTCAACTTTCATATTCACTGGTAAATTTGAGGAATTCTTTTCTTCTACATTTAACTCCTTCTGCCATCCTTTTCAGTATAGTCTAGGGAGGGCTGCAGAGAATTTGGGGTGATTCTTTCTCTGCTGGAAACAGTGTATTCATCTCTATTATCAAGTACCGATTTAAACATGTGCTCTCCACAGCCACCAAGTGCCAACAGGAGTGTAACTCTTACATGCTGCATTTCCTCAGCAGATGAGTAAATCTGAGCAAACGGCTTATTTGAAACAGAGCCCACAGAAAAGAATAAAAATGACATCAGCAACAGTAAACTACTGTTGCAAATAACAGCAACATAGTCTTAAAGCAAAGGTTGGCTGTGTCTATATAGAGGCAATACCTCGTGTCTGTGTGATATACAAGGCAGCTTATCTCTTTGAGAGCAGGAGACTATAAAAATACAATTGCCAGAACGAAAGAAAATTGAAGCTGATTGCCATAGCAACAAAAGAATTACATTGATGAAACAGAAGCACATAAAATCCTTGTATGCTACATTAAGGACAAAGCAATCAAAAGTAAACAAGAGAGGATTGGAATTTGCTTGGGTAGAGCTGGAAATGATAAATGTATCCAGCTGAGGGAGGAAGAAATGAGCCCACAGGAACTGAAGGGGTGACCCAGTGGAGCCAGAAACTTAGTCCTCATTTATTCCGCGAGCAGGACCCAAGGGACCTGGGGCTGTGAGTGTGGGAATTTCCCTGTCTTTGGAGGGAGGTGGTGAAAGGAAGTTCCAGGGCAGAGGCTTGGTGACACTGAGCACCTTTAATCTGTGCTTTTTGTACAGATCTCAGTGGCTTTCTACCTGAGTCTGCCTGGTTCTTTTCTCTGTTCGATTTTCCCCTTTGCAACTGGGCCAAACAAGCTGCACCTGTAAGGAGATTTTTTTTCTCCTCTAACTGCGTCTCTTGAGCAGACATCTGGCTCAGACAGAGAGCTACTTGGCCACGAAACAGCATATCCCTTCCTCTGCGGTAGTGCACTTTTGCCCTTTCAGGATTGTGTGGCAAGATGAGTTTCCAGACACTGCAGCAGAGCCAGCAGCCTTCCAGAAAGCGTGGTGAAACCCAAACTTCAAATCTATACAGTCATCCAGGGAGTTTTCTGATGGGAAGGGCTTGCCAGGGAAGATAAGATCCAGACATCAGCACCTCACACAACAGCAAAACTTGAGCAGCAGATGCAGTGTAGCGCTGTGCTTCCTTGACCAGCTCCATGCCGCTGTTTGGGCATGGATTATTACATGCTTACAGGCTACTTTCACCTGGTTTAATCATTCCCACAGATAGCTGGTTGGATTGATTTTGCCTATGATATACATAGTTTAAAATTCAGTTATTGCTGTAATGTTATCCTGGAAGAAGGATGTYCTGTATGTAACCCTATGCAGATGATATCAAGAACAGCTATTCTGATCCTTGGAAGCAAGGGCAGATGTTACCCATGTCACATCCTTCTGAAATGAGTATCTATTCTCGATGGCCTGGCCAGGAAGAGTAAGAAAAAAACAGCATGTGTGAAATAAAAGATCTTTCTTTTTAATTAAAGCTGAATGCAGCTTTAATTAAAATCTTAGTGTTTGTCATCATAACAAAGCCTTGAAATCAGTCTAAATGTTGTAGTTAAGCACAATGGAAGTATTCCAACTGACAGGTTGACATGTCCTTAAGATACAGGAACATTTAATCTATTAGGTCTTAGACTGCAATAATGACCAGACCTTTACAAAGTTACTAAAAAAATTCTTAAGACTAAAATAAAGTTGACAGTTGCTTTAATTAAACTCATCTTCCGTTCAAAGGAAGTGACAAAAAGAGTTAAGGAAGATTAATTAAGACTTAAATACACTAAAATGACTTGAGGCATATTTAAGTAAGACTTGAATTAGTGTTTCATTTGGACATGGGAGATTCCATTAACAATTATGAAACTAAGATAGCTAGATCTTAAAGCCTTTGTTCTAAGCTCTGCTCAGAGGCTGCTTCCTAAGTCCTTCCAATCTCCCAAACATTAGGATAATCCTTTTTTTTTGTCTCTTAATATTTTTGTCATCCCTTTTTTTCATAGCTATCTTTTTTGGTTTCTGTTACACTTTAATGAAACTCTTATTCCCATTTCAGTCTACATGCTTCCTTATATGAGGAAATATTCTCTTTCGCAGGACCCTAAACACAAGAATATTTTCATCTCTGGGTTCAGTGCTATTCTGGCTTTTATGGAACACTGGTTCAAACTGAGATCTTACTCTTCATCTGGTAAACAAAAGACATCCATGCAGATCCTGGCTCTCTGGTGCTCTGTATAAACCTGGAGCTTAATAGATAATTGTGTCGTGCAGCAGCTCCAGCTCCAGCATAGGGATGGTCCTAAATTATGAGGAGAAAAATGCAGATAACAATTCTCCTGCTTTGCACTGAAGTAAAGGTTTGTAACATCTTACCATGCGCAGACGGGCATGAAAGTCATTCTGGTCACCATGGTAATAGGATAATCAAAAACAACCCTTGAATTTTTAATTCTGGATGATGAATGGCAGGGACAGAAAGTGTTTCGGCACAGAGAGAGAAAGAAAGATGAAGCCATCTATGAAGGAAAGTGAAGCTGTATCTACCAAGCACAAGAAGTTCTCAAGTACATCCTTCCCATGAGGAGACAAGAAATGGATCATTTCAGTATGAGATTTCTAGCAAAGCAGTGTTGGAGGACAATGTTAGGAACTTGCTCATGCCTGACATGGGATCACTCCTGCTCCTGGCAGATGTCTAAACTTGCACCTAGTGTGGCTGCAGTGTGGGCTCCCTGCCTTCTCCAGAGTGTCTCTGCCCTCCAAATGCTCTCCAAGTTTCTGTCATTGCTATCCCCACCACTGCAATTCCTTTTCCCCTAATCTCTGTCTTAAATCTGCCTTGCTGCAGCATAAATATATCACTTACAGTCCTATCTAGTGTGAATATGGCAAGGGGATTGTTCCCTGCCTTTTTAAAGGACAAAGACTGTTTTGATGTGCCTCTCTATCTTCTCTTCTTAAGGCTAAAAAATGGCGCACTCGCTCTCTCTTCAGGGTCATATTGCTCAGACCTTTCATCGTTCTTGTCATTCTCATTTCTTTTCTTTTAATCACAAGAAATGTATCCTCCTTTCCAGGATTACCCTTGCAATAAAAAGGTTTCTCTGGTTTTTGCCTTCTACATTTTGTATCTACTGGCTCAAATTAATTTTTTTTTTAAAAAAAGATCTCCACCAAATCAGACTGTAAAGAAAAGGGGGTGGGGGGAGAATTAACTTCTATTCTGTTTTGGAGGGGTTGTAAATTGGATCCATCCATTTCTCTAAGCAGGAAAGCAAACAAAATGCCAATACTCTGGGGAGCACACATAGCAGAACTATGCAACAAGAAAATTTGTAAACCTAGTTTCTCTCTGTGGGTGGCTAAATGACTGTTTAAAGCCATTTAGCATCATACACTGTTGAAGGAATAGAATAATGAAAAAAAAAAGCAAACTGCATCTTTCTATTAAAGAAGTCCTTTGTTTTATTCAAATTTACTGGATTTCAGATTTAGAATTGCAAGGTTGAGTCTATGAAGAGGAATAAAGGTTCGTTGGGACTTGTAATTGCATTAACATGCACTTGCAAATACACACTCAGGGCAATGCCACTTGTCCGCTGGATTGCCACTGCTGTTGGCCAGAGTCCAAACATACTTTGGGCAATGTGGAGAAGCAGACAAATGGGTGCCATTTTCATGTTTAATGATTACAGGCATTAGCAGGCATGGCAGCAGGGGTGAGGAGGGAAAGATGATGGAAAACTTGAAAAAATTTTGAAATAAAGTCCACTGCTCTCCTTTGTGCACAGCAAGCTGGAGGGAGGTTGCATTTATCCCTGCTGCTTCTGTTCGGGTACTGGAGCTCTTTTTACTCTAGACATTCCTAAATTTAAGCAATGGATGTACTGCCAGTGTCTGCAAAGGCCTGGAGGAGTCCTGGGCATTGCTAGATTTTTAACACCTTGGGTAGCGGTAGCATCAGATCACAGCAGTATAGAGGTATCATTTACTCTGCTAAACTCTATCCTTCCTTAATTACTCTCTCGTACTAAAACCCAGACCAGTTATTTGAAAAAGGACTTGTATATCTCTGCAGTAAGCTGCGGTGACAGCAGCATGCATGTTTACCTTGCAGTACTCAGAGCCAGGAGACCTTTCCACATGCTTAGTGGATCTTCCAGGTCCTGCAAGAAGGTATAAGCAGAAATGCAGCTGGGCTTTGCATTTGGGCAGCTTACCGATGACTGTCTTGCAACAGTCTGATGACASAGGTTACATTCCATCATGCAGCTGGATAAACCAAAGCACTGAGGAACTATTTCTTTTTGCTTCATTGATGCTCTGTCCCATTATCATRGGCCAGAAGTTCTCAGTTTCTTGACCCCAAGCACTTTTCAATCTTATCTTTTCTCTCCACTCCCTCCTTCTCCCTTCCAGTGTTGCTCAGGAGTTACTACAGTTCTCAGCTTCTGAATGAGGAAGGGCAGAGGAAAAGAATACCTTCTAGGCATAAGAAAGGCCAGCCAAAGAGAAACTGTGCTATTCCTATATGTGCCTCAATAAAGATGGTCAATCTAGCCCTTTAGAGAGGGAATTGTTGCTTCCTCCTCTTTCCTTTGCTCTGGGTGCTCCAACTTAGCTATTATACATACTTCCAAGGATTTGCTGAGATTTATACGTTCTGTGTTGCTTTGTAGCAACCCATGCTGAAGACTGGGGGAATAACTGAAGGACAGAGCATAGGAGACACGGAACTGTTTTTCCTAAACTATGATAGATGCTTCTTTGGGGATTTAAGTCCAGTTCAGACAAAAAGAAAAAAAAAATAATAAAAGCCTACAAATACTGCAATTTTCACGTATAACCTAGTAAAAAATAAACTGCTTATTTTAGAAATGTCTGGCTTCCAGCAAAAGCAACCAGTACACGCTGCTTTTAAGCATGGCACATTGCAGCCCCCAGCTGCATTTATAGCCCAACTGGTAGTACCCTCTTGGAGCACAGCTGAATGTTGGCCTGCAATTAACCTTYAAAGGGAAGGACTCATATTCAGAGGACCTACCTTGGAGAGGATTTTAGGACTGCTCTTCTATGCATCAGTGTCCACAGAAGGTGAAGAGGAGAGRTTTTCAGTTAGGGACTGGGTGGTTCATGCTCTGGTCTGTGATTGCAGCAGTTGTGGTTGCTAGTTTAGAGTTATCTGGATTGATACATCCTTTATTCAGATGGGGCAGCCAGCACATGTTCTATAGACAAAACATATCCTCACTGCCTCCGTTTAGTTTGGCTTTTATGTTCAATTCTAGAGCTAAAAAAGCCTGCCAGAGTTGCCACCAAATAAAATCATTGTCCTCCAGCCAACTCGATATACCCCATCCTACACCTCTGGGCTTTTATACATCTTCCTTTCAAGCATCTCAGGAATTCCCTTTAGGAGTGTGAAATAGAAATCAAATCCCCCCACAATATTGGCAGCCTGCCATTTGAGAAAGATAATGTTTAAGGGGTTTTGTTTGAATTGGTTAAGAGGAGGGAATCAGAAAGGATGCTGTGTTTGGATTGGAAATAAGAGCAATGTGACTATTTGTTGACAACCTTGTGTGCCTATCAGCATTACTGCAGGAACTGGCAACACAGAGAGTGTTTAAATTTAAACACTGCAGATCAAATTTTACACCTGCACACAAGGTGTAAAAGCAATGAGCCGRCCAACCTAAAATGAATCTGTGTAGGATGGAGAGATATTTTAGGTATGCTGGRTAATGGATTCCAGCTCTTCAGTGCAGCAGACTGGAAAAGGCAGGGGCTGTCCTCAAWTTGTTTCTAACCTTTTGCTGTCTTAGCTCCCTTATCATGTTTCAGAAAAGCAGTAATTCAGTTTTACATAAATTAAGGGGACAAACACACCTTCTGTGCTGTTCCTAGCTTGCCACTGATMTCAGTGTTGTGGTGGGGATTGAAAAGCTGAGGAAGCTAAGCTGACAGAGGAGCTAATTAGGGGGAGGAGATGAATGATGGAGCTATGGAAGTCTTCTGCTGCCTCAGGAAATCCCAGGACTTCTTGATGCTTCTCAGACCTCCAAACCTTTGAAATGAGTCACTTGGAAGCATATTGTAATGTTGTAGTGGGGTTGAACACAAGGGTTGGTTTTCTGAGGCACTAATGATTGACTCATTTCAGTTTCAGTCTTTAGATGTAACTGAAAGCAGTGGCAATCATCTTCACTTCCTTGTTCTCTCCACCCTCCTTCTCTGCCTCTTCTCACTGCCCCAGGATGTTCTGGTTCCCTGTCTCAGGATCACAGCCACCACTACTTCTGCTGGCAGGACCTTGCAGGAGCGCACCCCAACAAACTCAGTGCRGCCCTGGCTGATTCCTTCCTTATGCCTGCAGAGCCAGCAGAGATTATCTTGGCCTTCACTCCATATGTGGTCGTGTTGTGGACATGTCCAAGTAGCTTAGAACAGGGTTCTACAGGAGAGGAACCCACAAACATCTGGGCTCAACCTTTCCATCGCACATAGCTCCTTGGAGCATAAGAAGTCCACAGGTCCTTATTCTTTAGTTTGTTTACTAATGGGATGCAGAAACCTCCTTTCTAATAGTGCCTATGTACAAATTCCTTTTGTTCATGGAGGAAATACTGTGGTGTTTTGCTTTTCTGCATACTTGGCAGTGTTGTGTTTGATCATATGTCACCAAGATAGTGGATCATCCTTGGAGAAGTCGAGGGGTAATTACCTTAGACTATGGGGAAAACAAGAAAGGTGTACAAATGTCTAACCTCACAGAAAGGGAGRGAGGGCAACCAGCATATGGATCTTGTTTTCAGAGCAAAGCCGACAGCCATCCCTCTCCAGGGAAGAGAATTTACACTTTGCAGGAAGTAAATTGACATGGTGTGGATGATGACACAAACTTGATGTATCATTAAGCACAGCTCAAAGGAAAAATGCAGGACTGCTGCAGCATCTGGTTTTCAGAAAGGCCTCTTAGCTTTGTGGCAGTATCCTAGAGAAATTACTTCAAAGGAGCCAAAGGATTTGCACGTGATCACAGAGAGGTGAGCCATGAATTGCTTGAACCTAATTAAGACAGTGTTATATGTACCATCCTGCCCAGGTCCGGCACAGYGCCATTTGAATGTACTTGTTCCAGCACAGGAAAGTGAGGGTTGGGTGTATGTGCTACAAAATAGAGGCGTGGGTTCTTTATCAGGGTTGCAGCATGGCCTCTTCACTAAACACATGCCAAGTTAAGTCCTCACTCCTATCTGCCTTTCATTTTCACAAGAGGTTTGACAAGCAATTTATTAACTTCACAASCCTTCACACAGTCAAGACTAAATTTAGAATTATTATTCACAGAGATGAAAGCTAACAGAGTATTTCCATTACCTCTTGAAATAAGGGGTCCATTATGGATCAGTGAGGTAACCACTTCCATGGGTGCAATCTGCTCATAACACACACATCATCTTTCCATTCCAATTATCCTCAGAGATCTCATTTGTTTCTAAAAACCATGAGTTGATACAAATATAAAAATATGACACTCATTCTTTCAGCAGCCCTCTCCAGTAACTCTTCGGATCATATTCATTGTGGAAAATGTAATTTCTTTATTCAGTGCATTTGTCTTCTGCAGCTTGAACTTTCCCCTGGCAGAYCCCAGGCCTGGATGGCGACTGGTGGAAAACTAGGCTAAATCTAGCCCTTAATGTCTAAATAGTATGAGTTATTGATAAAATGAATAATAGCTACAGTATTTATTTATGGAGTTGCTATGTCACTGCTACCTGTTCCTAGCTTATTGCTTTGTAAAGCTCTTTGGGATACCTGGGATATGAAGTGAGGTATATTAAACTGAATTATATTATATTTTCTATTGCTGTCAGCAGCTTCCTTTTTCAGCCTGGTTTAAGGCACCTATGTATGTTTCATGAAATACATTCCTACTCCTATGCTGCAGGTTCTAGGATGTCTATTTTAAGTAGTAAAGACTGAATATTAGTTGGTACTTAACATCCTTTCCAAGTACTAGTCTTTATCCTTGTCAAATATACTAAGTAAGGAATCTGAAATGAAAGGGCAGAGGCTGGGACAATGCATTCCTCATTCATCATGCCACTGCTTGGATAAAATAATATTAAGTCCAGTAAAATAATCAGTCTTCATATCCTGAAGAAAGGCTTAGAATTTATTTTCCCATTTCTCAGAAGCTAGTTCTTTCCTTACAGCTCCAAGTTCTGATATTGTCATCTCTGAAGAAATTCACAAATTCAAGTTTTCTTTTTTTAGCACCAGTATAAAAATTTGGAATGGTTACTGTTACACTCTCCATCAAAAATTTGTAACCACACTACTGACAGATAACATGATAAACAAATGGCTTAGTGCAGTATTCTCCATGAAATAAATAGGATATGACAGCGAGGTGTCTGAGGAGTGATCAAATACCATTCAAGTATACCATTTCAATATGCAGAACGTGAACTTCTTAGGAACAGATCTATTTTTTCTGCTCTAAATGAGCACGAGTGCACCAATGTATCAATTATGCATTGAAACAASGAAAAATCAGAACCTGCCTGAGTCACGGGATCTCTGTAATCAGCTTCGGTTAGAACGCAGATTAACTAAAATGTGTGTTACCTATTTRACCAAACTTTCCCTACAGATACGTTGTGGTTTAAAGTGTTACAGAAGTCTCTAGAACAATTAGTACTACCATAGAAGTGAGCCTGTCCTTGCTAGTAGCTCCAAGATTGTCTTTCCCTTCTTTTCTCATATTTGGAAAGCAAACACTATATTTCACAGAGACTTCTTTTACRCCTTTTGTTTTGCGGGATCATCTTCTTAACACTAGGCACTCACATCAGCATCTCATTTCTGAGGGATTTGATGGTTGTAGCTGCTGGTTTGTGTCTGTTTTTCAAATCATTCCTGATGCATCTTGCAGCAAGAAAAAGAAAGTCTCTAAGGGTGGATAAGCTGAACCTAAACTTCTAATCCCAGATGGACGATGCTGCGATCGGATGCATACCATCAGTTCCAACACAGTGATGAATCCAGCTGAGCTACATGTAATAGCATCTAAGAAAACAGATGAGCAGTTGAATTAAAATTTTCAAATAGTAAGTTTCCGCGTGAAGGCTGCATAATTCTTTTTACAGATGGACATCCCTGGAGACTTGAGAACATTTGACTATTATTAGAAGGAAGAAAATGGAAAGAGAATATTTTAATGTTCAAGACTGCRTTTCCCTGACTAGACTGATCCTAGAATTATAGCTCTGGGACTTACCGTTTTTTTTWAAATGAATATTTAAAATGCTTATGAACACTTTTTTAATTAAAAATGTGCATTCTCCATCCCTTCTTCTTTGCAACCTCCATTTTTCTCATATTGCTCAGTTTCAAGAGGCACACTGAAGGGCTAGAGAGGAACATGGAAGTGGGTGGATGGGGGTGCTGCTATKAAGTCAGAAATATTAAAATCAAAGGCAGCTAAGACATAGATTTATCCTACTCAATCCTGGACTGTAAAGCCTGTGCTCTGACAGTAGGCATTTGGGCTGCGACTTTCAAAAAGCTATTAAGATCAAAGATGAGTGAAATGTTTCCAATTAGACATAGTTAATACTAGAGATTGCTGAATCTGGCAAATTCTGTACGTTCTCCCATTTATTCAAATACACACATRCACATACACATGCTTCCATGCTGTTTGAACTCTCCAAAATTTTTGACAGTGAACATGAGGTTGYTATAAATTCTGGCTTTGGAGAAAAACATCAGGAATTTGAAGGGTAATTAAGTCAGAAAGAACTAGAAAGGGCTCATTGTATTCATCCTTAATTCATCCCTGCCTCCTACAATCAGGATACTCCCAGGTACACTGCTGTGATTGATTTATATACATCAAACCATCAGTGAGTAAATAAAAACCTCAAATTATTTACAAAATTAATTTGAATTTAAAATAAATTCACTTTGGCTTCATTCCCTTTTAATCTTTGCTTTTGCAAATAATAAAATAATGACTTTAACTGGTTGGCATGTTCTGCTCTGCCACAACATGTAGGCTTATTGAAGAACAGATGTAGGAACACAGGCTGAGCCTTGACTCTCATCTTGTGCACTAATATATTCAGAGTGGTGACTCCTGCCCTGCAGAGCGTAACTAGGCCCTGCATTTAACAGTCCTGCTCTATATATCAGGTGCTCCAGACTTAGACTAAAGTCTTCCACTTAAAGAGCAGAAATCTGTGCAATATAGGAGATGATGTGCCTGGTCCAAGGGAGTCGAGTTACGGACAGGGCATGTTGCAGCGGACTGCTTGCTGTGAAACCAGCATGATCTGCAGGGACTGTAGACTGCTCCTTTCTACCGACATATTAACAGAAAAGCCTCCAAGGTAGCAAGAGAAAGGATGAGGAGACAGGTTTCATGGATCCCCAGTGGCTCTAGTTCCTATTCCTCTGAGTCAGCATATTCAAAGTTTCACCTCTGCAGGTCTGGAGTCAAATTCAGGTATTTGTCTGCGTATCACTAAAACACCCKCAGCCTTTCAGAGCCCAAGGCCTGGGTGAGGAGCTGATGCCGTTGTTCGTTGTCACAGATGCTTTGTGTTTACAGTGAATCGCCATGTAACCTGGCTTGTAGTGCTTCTGAGCTGGGTCATCTGAAATAAGCTATCTCTAAACAGGCTCAGCAGGCCTTTGGTGCAAAGGAGGCTACTGCCCCTGAATTATTAGTAGAAATATTCCTTATTTASCACCAAAAACTCAGGAAATGATTGAAGCCTTCAGCTAGGAAGGATTATGTGATGCTGTGTGTAAGGAGCAAGGGGCCACATGGGTCACGTGCTAGGTGAATCTGAGGGAAAAGAAAACTTAGAAATTCAACTGCAATCAGAAAAAAATGTTACTGTGGGGCTATCAAAATATTCTATTGCCATAAAAATTAAACTGTCACTTGTTCTTTTTATTTAAATTCAGTGTTATAATTATCTCTTGATTGATAATATACAATATATTTCTCAAATGAAATGCCATTTCAAACAAAAAAAATCAAAATGATCAGAAAAATCCAAATGGAATATTTTGACACYGTCAGAATGTTTCAGTTCTTTATCTTTCCTCAGGAAAATGTTGTCAAAATCAGCACAATTGCACACAAAATTCCAATTTCAATAAAAGAGAATTATCTACTAGAAGTATGTTCTGCCAAAAAAAGAAAAAATATTCAAGAAGCTTTAACATTGGCAATCTAGGTAAAAAGATTATCTTAAGGATTGATTTACTGACTAAGCATATTATTTAGTTGGACATTCCTGCTCTTTTTATCCAATAGCAGTGTTTAAATCCCTTATACACAAGCATGGGAACAACAGCRGTGGAAGGAAGAAGAGGTTCCTCTAGCTGTGTAGCCCATCTCCCACAGTAGCCAGCAAGAAATGACTACAAAACGAATATAAGAAAAGGAGATATAGAGATCCTTCATTTTGCRTGTCATGCTGCTCCTGGTAATTAGAAGGCTAGGAACTTTCTAATTATGGCACTCAGACTCTTGTGTTTAACAGACATTGCTGCATTCATTTTTTCACGAATTTGTGTAATCCTTTGCAGCCTATTAAAATCTTGTTAAGCTCTCTCACATTTTTTGCACTGYAATATATTAAGGAATATCTCTTTTACTTATATTTCTCTCCTGCTTGCATTTGGGTTCCTTGATCGTTTTTTAAAATGAACCAATGGGAACATCAAACTCAACAGTTTATTTCGTGCTGGTCCCACAGCTCAGGCATCACACTGAGCACCTCCTGAGTAGAAAGGGAATTCAACCACTGACTTTCATATCTCTGCTCCTCGTCACAGTTAACCAGACTGACAGATAACTTCATGCTTACTAAATAGGAATTTTTGGGGATAGTTTTGCTTTGCACTGCCACAGTGCAAACATCGTCAGAACTAAAAACTTTCACAAATTTCCATCTTCCACCTCTCTTTCAAAAAAATATTGAAAATCTATTTCATTCAATATATCAGTTTTCTCCCTCATCCTCAATTAAATCTGTTACAGTAGATTTAACTGTTGAAGTAACTTTAACTGATAAAGTTATTCACTTGAAGAAGTGTTCAACAGACTTCTATAAAATATCATAATCCTTTACTAACACGGGGCTTCAGATCCATTAGTTCAGCTGGACAGATAAGTCACTTTCTGCGGATTTCACCATTTCTTCATTTGGATGAATATGCAAGTATTTCCACAACAGATACATGTGTAGGCACACTTAAAACTGGGTATTTGCAAACATGCATTGCACTTTGAAATTAGCTCTCTACAAACATTCCTGCCAATAAAATTCAATTGTTAGAGTGTTTACAGAGAGCTAAAAGATGAGAGGATGTGAATATAGCTGAACTGAATCATTTAAATATTCAAGCAAATAGGCACTGAAATTTTCCACTATTTACTCAGCCTGATTTTAAAAACCTTTTAGAAAGGTACATACATACATTTGGCACCTTCTTAAACTGCTGAGGACAGACAGCAGGATAACAGGAATCTCTAAGGACATCTTCATCTTTGCTGTGCATGTTTCCTTGAGATGTTTTAGAAGATGATACTGTCAGAAGTCATCTAAAATATCACCAAGTTGATGGAGCTTGTGTTCCTAAGTCCCTGGAATACATCAAAACTCTATCCTTATCCATTAGCTCTCCTCTTTCACTCGTAACTCATAGAAGGTCCTCCCACACATGATTAAATACTTAGGAGCTAACAGTGAGTACTTCTGCATCAAGCTGAAAGTCTGCCTACACTGACAAAACTATACATGCCCATTTATGACAATATTGTTGAGTCTTCTGATAGAGCTAACGCAGCATCAGCAAAATGTACTCTGTATCTAGGTAATGGAAAAAAATCTAGGGGCATCCAGCAGCAATTTCCTGATTTTTATGCACTACAGTAAAAAAGAGGTCTGATTTCAGTGTCTGTCTCCAYATGTGCTTTCTCTCCATTCTAGATGGTAAAGGAATACAGGGGAACTAACTTCACAGCCTAGGTTTGAGTCTTCTCCTGTCTCCGGTGCAGGGCTGCTCTGCAGTCTAGCAGAGCTAGAGTCCCTATATCTGCAAAGGTCAGAAATGTTAGAGATCTGGATGGAAATACATCTCCAAGACTCAAGTTGGAGCCCTAGAGTGGAATAACTGGGGCTTGTGCTGCTCACAACCAACTGACAGAACAACATGCAGGAATTTGCACAACACCTGCTTTCAATAATACCTGGTGCCAGTGCATCAACCTTTCCCATACAGTACGTGAGCACTAGAATAAAAAGAGTTCATCCAAAAAACTTTCTTTCCAAATAAATATTTCTGCTCCAGYGAATAATTTCTGTGGACACTTTGTTACACTCAGATATTTCCAATTATCTTTGGACAGGTCACTCCTTTGACTATCTACAGCTTAGCACAGCTTTTGCTTCTCAATTTTCTTTTCCCTTCTCCTTAGCCCTGTTCCAATAAATAACCAAAGTGAAGGAGAACCTTGAAATCACTTGGATGCGTCACACTTCAGAGGTATAGCTTCAGCTTCGAAGTAGTCGCACTGAAATAGGAATAAATGAAGGCTTCGAAATAAATAAATTAATTAAATTCTGATAAATATCTTCACAGCTGAGAACATGAATTGGCTTTGATTTCCAGATCACATAATTTTAAAACTAATTAGTAGCAATGCTTCTTAATATATCATCCAGACTGATTACAGGAGGCAGAAAAGGTGCCTTGAATAAAAGCATCTTCACAGGAGTTTAATGCAGTTTAACTAATGTGCTTTCACTTAAAACCTTCAGGTAATCCATCTTAACTTGCTTAGATGTTCTTGTGCACAGATTTTGGCCTGGGTACTTTTAGCTGTTAGAAGACAAGCAATTTCTCACTCATCTCCAGTCAACTGTACATGTGTGTAGCACTGGGATGAACAGAGAGTATCTGCCAGAAAAATGATGTAACTCCACACTRGATTTATGGTTACATCAGATGCTCTGCTTTGGTGTTGCCTGCAGTGATCAGATAGGAATTATGTTCTTTGGTGTATAATTTGTCTTAGCGGTCTCTTGCCTTGTCACACGGAGAGGAGAGGAGAGGAAGGTTGGGTTGTCTGCCTCCTCTCTCTTGTGTCAGAGTAGCCAGCATGATACCAAATGGGGCAGGAGGTGCAGATGTTGCAGAGTCTTCTCACATGGGTTGGTTCCTGTAGATCTCTAGGTTCAGGATACAGAAAGGGACTTTTCTCCAGTCTGACCAGTTGGCGCCTTTTTGTTGTTGTTGTTGTTGTTGTTTGTTTGTTTGTTTTCCTCCTCACTCTTTTTTTTTTTCCTGTTGGGTTTGCATTTTCCTAACTCTCCTAGTAGATAAATTAATAAAGGGGAGCCCTAAATGCTCTGAAACTACTTCAACAGATCAGTGCCCAGGCTACCGGAGTAAATGCCTGGAGTGAAAACAGGGGGAAAAAAATGTACCTTATTTTTTAACCTCTAAGTATCATTTGCAAAAGTGATCATGTCTTGCATTTGTCCTGAGAGTAATGAAAATGAGGAGGGAAGGACCCTTCCAGATAACCCCAATGCAGTCAAACATCCTTAAGTGGAAAGTTTACTTGTGTTCATTATAGAGTTTGCACATCGCTTGGTGTGCATGAAAGGAGGGGGGAATGGAGAGGGGAAGGAAAAATGAAAAAAATAGAGTGGAAAAATCCAGGGAGAATGTATCAGCAAGACTTTATATAGAGAGGAAAAGGGAAAAAAATGTTATTTTACAGAGAAAGCACCTTTTAGTGTCAGCCTACAAGCCTCCTTTTAGCTAGAATAACATGCTTCTTCAATGACAAAAGGGAAAATTAAATTTTATTTGAAAAAAAAATCTTGGTTTAAATTACAGGGGAAAGGTGTATGAACTCAATCTCATTTTTGAACCCAAAATAAATAATTTGAGCCATTATCAAATATATCCAAGTTCCCCTGGGTTTGCCCAATCTTAGTCTTCCTCTGACTGCTTCTATAGTTCTATTTGCTTCTAAAATACATCAAAGATACATCTGAGATAAAACACATCAAACAGCAGCAACTTTTGGAACCAGAGAAAATGTAAGKGAGGAACTCAGAGAACAGCATAATAATCATGTTGAGTACAGAAGGATAAGACTTCCAAGGAGCAATGCCCAGTGGACCCCTTGGTTTACCATAATGATTGTGCTGTCTATGCATTTGCTTTGCATTTCTTCCCTAGAAATGACTATAATTTATTTCTGTGAATCTCAGCTGAAGCTGGTGGAAGTCACCAATGTCCCATCTCTCTCTAGTTCAGKTCAGGAAATAAGCGGGTAGTCAGGAGAAGGATGGACCAGTTAGGTTACCCCAGTGGTTTGCATTKCCAGAGGCTATTTGGAAGCAGCAAATGGGTTGCAGACTTCTCTTGCTGCATCTTGCTAACCTGTGCCTGCTGCTGTTGGAGGTAGAGGGGAGAGCTGGGATGGGCAACATTTCAGACTGCACGTATCAATCATACTAATTTATTTTGGGTTTCCCAAAATAAAAATATCACATCAAGAATGTTTCTTAGAAGTCAGAGGAGGAGGAGAGAGAGTAGTAACTTGGTACTACATATAAAAGACAAAAGYTGAGGATGACAGCCACACTACTACAGCTTCAGTGAAGGCAGAATGTATGCAAGAATTCATTGYGAAATATCCAGCCTGGAGGGCACCCACTGAGCCATGTGGTTTTCCTTGTGGCTCTTTAACATTCACGTATTGTTTGGATGTCTGGTCAAAGGAAGAACAGGACAAAAAGCTAAGWCAAAGCATAGAACACCTGATTTTTGAGCCATCTACTTGACCTATCTCCTTAGGACACTGGTGAGACATTATGTCTTTATATGATGTRTGTATGTGTGTGTGTGTGTGCACGCACGCGCATATACTTGTATATATATCTATATATGTGTATGTATATATGTTGTATCACCAACTCATGAAGTCATGACTAGTATGTGGCCTGTAAGGTACAAGTGTAACAGGAACAGTTCCAGCTCCTGACAGTCTGCAGGCTGGTGCGTGAAGGTCAGTTCTATCTTGAAACCTCAGGGTTTTCCAGCATTTGTACACTTGCACTGATAGACCATTCTGGCCATATTTGGCAGTTTCAGCTTGCTGGGAGGAAGAGGAGGAGGAAGACTAAATCAGAACAGCAGCAACTATGAAACAGATTAAAAGACATGGAAATTGTATGTGCCTATCGAGATCTAGTCACAGAACAAAAATGGACAAGGTGCTGAGGCTAGTACTAGGGGAGGCAATTTGTATGGAACTGTTATCTTCTGTCCCCCTTTACCTCTAAATCCAAATACTGTAGAAAAGCAAGACGTTCAGTGTGTTCATATTCACAGAATGAACATTATCATTGCTTATGTTGCATTTAACTTGCTGGATGGGAGGAGAAAAGATACAGTACTCTCATCCCTCTGCTCTTCCAAACAGCTCTCCGTCATGAACTCTTCCATTCTCTGACCCAAAACTCTGAGTTAGGGATCATAATTGCCATTAGCAAACATCCAAGTTCTGTCAAACCAAATTAAAAGATTTGGATATCATGAGGGAGGTAAACATCTGAAAAAATTCATGTCGTATTTTTTTTTCATTATCTTGGGCACCACAGTTTTAACTGGAAATGTGCTGAAATCATTTAAAGAAAAGATTTCTAGTGTTACCACATCTAATCTTTTTTTCTTAATTTCCATGCCACTGTCTCTTTTTACCTAGCTATTTTGTCCTCAGTTGGAAGAAAATAAAATGCTAACTGCAAGATTTCTTTCTCTTTTTGCAACAGAAATGCCCTCTTCTAGACACCTTCAACAGTAAGTGATATCAGGATAGTGCAGATGTTTTTCAGTCACCAGCTCATGCAAAGGAGCCATATTTTACCACAGATTCCTTAGTGTTCCTTTCCCAGTTCACATCTGCTCAAATTGGCAATACTGTTTCTTGACAGCACAGTAAAATACTTGTGTAGCCCAGGTTGAAAAAAGATGTGATTTCAAAGGCAGGTCAGTCAAACAGCAGTATTTGAAATGTGACGGATGGGCTAGAATCAAACATGCTCTAGGTGACTCTGCTGAGCAGGGGGGTTGGACTAGATGATCTCCAGAGGTCCCTTCCAACCTTACTGATTCTATAATTCTATGATTTAGCAAAAAGTAAGAAATAGCCACAAATAATTCTTTGAGGTCTCCTGAAAATATGTATTACTGTCAGGTCTGCAGATCTTATATCCCCTTTAGGCTCTAGCAAGAGGCATAGAAGAGTATTTTGGTGACAAGTCCTGGAGCAATGTTTAAACAGTATTGACTGGTTAAAAGAGCAATATTTTATTCTGCTTTCATAGATTCTAAATTCTATAAAATCTTGATTCTGACAGAAAGAAATGTTAAGATCCCACTTTAGGCAACTATAGGTTTGGAGTTTATTCATGGATTTTTTATTTCTTTATTTTTACTCATCTTACGAAAGGAAGGAAATGCCGTGATGGCTCTCATATAACATGCTGTTCCTTTTCTCCTTTACAAAGCACTCCTTTGCCCCAAATTTGAGTGACTTTACTCTGAAAGGAGTGCAGAAATATGCATCTATGCTCCATACTACTTCAGTGCTGTAGGAGATGGTTTGCTGTCATCAAGGGATATACTTTCTTGAAGAAGTTTTAGACTTCCGTTAACTTTTTTAGGTAAGGATGGTCATGAAAGAATCTGCTAAGTAGATGACAATACTCTGGGTGGCTGAATGGAAATAAAGTAAAAAAGAGCAGATGCTTTCTACAGCTGCAAAAGATCCACTCCTTTTCTTTCTTTTGATGCTCTGAGCTGTTAATGGCTACTCGAAGAGCAGTTCTGGAGCTATGCGCTGATCTGTTCTCTTCGTAGAAACAATTTGACAGGCTATGTCAGCAGAAACATGGATCCACTGAGCTTTCTCCTTTTGCCACATGTTCTTCATTTCCTATAATGTGAACCACCAAGTTTGTTCTGGGTGTCCAAGCAGAAAAGCTAGGAAAGAGTGGGAAATGAAGGGCACAGCAAGAGGAAGCACTTGGTCCTTTTCTGCAGGAAAGCTCCAGAAGTAGGAACAGATCTGATCCCTTAGCAGATCCCTGTACAAAGTTCATCTTCCAGACCTTAGAGCCCAGAAACAGCTCCCAGTTGGAACTGTAGCAGTCAAAGGGCTACACCAGATCCTCAGCTCATATATACATCTTGTTGAAGCTAATAAGYCTGTTTATCTTAAGAGTAAGCTCTTCCCCCGGTCTGCATGCATGATCCTTCTTGCAGAGGAAGCAAGTTCCTTTCTGCTGTCAGTGAAGACGTTATGCATTGTGAAGCTCATTATAAAAAAGGTCTTCTGCTGACCAAAAAGAGCAATAGTAGCTATACCACATTGCTAATTAATTTTCCATGGCCAGATAAGCTTCCAACCCCTATCTGAATCCATTTGTCCCTTAGGCCGTGATGGCTCTGCATACTCAGGAATTTTCAGCCTGAAGAGCTGTGATAAATAGAGGTAGGTAATGGCAATGCAGATAGGCTGCATTACTGGAAGTCTGCTCTCTATTAACTGCAGGATGACTCTTGGTGAACCCTTGGATATAAAGGCAAATATCTTTTTTCAGCAGCTGTTTCCCCAGACAACTCAAGTACATGCATCCTGAACTGAATTGCTGGTTTTGTCCTGCCTGTGAATAAGCCTCTGAATTACATTTGAAAATGAATTAACTGTCATGGGCTTAGACTGCTGCTGGTGAGGACCAGCCTCTGAAAAAGTTAAATGTTGGCCACATTTCTGGTACTAGCAAAAATGGGAGCCACAGCCAAAGGTTTCAGACAACTTCCAGTAAACAGCTCCAAAGCTGAACACCAAAGCTTTAGGATTCAGGGAAGCTTTAAAATCTGCAGATGAACCTTAATTTTAATTTAGTAATTATAGCTGGACTTAGTTCACCAGCTCTGAGCAGCTCAGTACTTCCTATTGTAAGATCTGCTTTCAGCTCTTTATAACTTGGATAATTTTTGAGAATTTGAATTACAGGCTTGTTGTATGCTGACAGTTGGTGTGTCTAGAAAGGATCTGTAAAATTGGTGTAAAGCTCCTTCTGAGAATGAGATAAAATAACAAGTACATTGTTAAAAAAAACCCTCTTTTGTTTCGAAGTTTTAAAGCAGGGACTTAACATGTATCAGAGGAATGAAGACGGAGAAGTTGTCTCTGTGGCATCATTCTTTAAAAAGATGTAGAAAAATTAAAAGAAATGTGAATCTCAGGTGGAAAAAAATCTGTTAACAAACAGGGATGCGCCTGTCCCCACACAAGTCACCTGTGGGCTGCAGTCCCTTCAGCCAGAAGGCCAGGAATGCCTTCTGGCATGAATGTATCTCCAACTGCATGTCTCCTGAGGCATCTCCCCCTCCACATCTCCTCCAGCATCTCCAGTATGTCTCCTTACACATTTCACATGTCCCCTTCCCTCACAGTTGCCGCTCTTTCTTAAATCTGTCGCAGCTAGGGTACTGTGTCCTCCTGACAGGCTGGCATTTTGGGGCACAATGGGGCATTTCCATCACTTTTAGAGCTTTCTGGAAGCAACTATGATGGGCACATGACAATTCATGGCCTCCTGCCACCTAGGCACCACAACAGCCCCTGGCTGCCTAAACCTGTCATGTATGCCTAACACATCACTTACGTATGAACTGACTCAGCACCAATTATCGTATAAATTAATTGGTTACTCATGCATAAGCTAGTTGGGTTTTCAAGTGTAGATTAATCGGGCAGTTCTGTGTAAGCTAAGTAGGTTCTCATGCATGAACTAATTGTTCAATCACACATGAATAAATTGGGTGCTCCTGCATATATTGGGCACTCATATAAACTGATTAGACATCCATGCWCAAACTAATTGGGTGCTAATGCACAAACACAGTAAACCCTACAATGCCCAATACATAGGGAACTAAAGGAAGTCCCTAAAGAYGTATGTGATCTGCTGAAGAATCACAAGCTCTTCTGTGAGTTGGTGTCTATGCAGCTGGAGCTACCACTGATGTAAAACATCACCGCCCCAAGCAGCCAACCAGAGGGAAGGAGGTGGACTCCCTGTGTCATTCATCACCATTACTAATGGTGAACAGCTGCTCCAAAGGGGGCTGAGAACTGGAATGTGCTTGATTTAACAGGCTAAATACCATTTCTGAAGAGGTGAGGAGGGTTCCTMGTCTCCAGCACAGGATGTTGAGGGGATGAAAAGTGTTTTCCTTTGAATTGTGGCCTGGATGTAGGGAGCAGAGGCAAAGCACTCTGACCTCCAGAGCCTGCAGTGCAAAAGCTACAGTCTCTGTATTTCCATGCTGTCAGTAGAAAAGTAGGAAATCTGGTAAGCTATGTGTCATCACCTTACAGTGGTGGCCTACACAGAGGATGACAACCTACTATTGGTGTTGCTTACTCTGTCATCCTGTCTGTTAACAGAGCAGACAAAAAGTTTTTGAGGCTTGTGGGAATCACTTATGCTGCATAATAGATTTTCAGGAGGTGGAGGGAAAGAGACAGTGTTAGCCTTTTATTTCCTTCTCATAACTTACACACAATAAATTTGTCTTGGATCTTTATGTGATTTCAGAGTTGAGACCCACTTCTATCTCCTCTTTAAACAAGCTGCTGTCTACTTTCATTTTTGTCTCTATACAGCCAAAATTCCTGATGCAGAGCAGACACAGAGGCAGCCACATACACTTTCTTTCCCACCTTAAAGCAGATGTGGAAGTGGTGATACAAAGCAGGAAGAAATGGAGCCTTTCTTTCATGGAACTGGGAATGGGGGGATACATGAGGAAAAACAAGCTACCACCGCAAGTCCCGTTTTAAGAGCAATGAATGCTACCGAAAAGTCCTAGTAGTGCTGGTTTGCATCATAGCTCAAATTCTAACAGCATCAATTATTTGGGAGAATCCTACCAAATACAGTGCATGTGCAATGAGACATGGTAAGCTGTAGGTGAGTCCCTCAGGGTTGTTATAAGATTCAACATGGTGTTCTTTTAACTGCCTGAGAGGGACAATAATCATTCTGCATGGCCTGATGTGGAGTGTCTTCCTGCCRCTACAAAATGTAATTTACAAACAAAAATACAGGAAAAGGGAGTTTGGTTGCTCTGGGCACTGTCCAGAGCTAATCAGAGAGCACCACTCATTTTGAGMCACAGCTGTGAAGACAACTGACCCTATGATATTAACCCTATGTTATTAACAAGAAGTAACTCTTCACACATCTGCTTGTTACAGACATGTACTGTAGGCCTGTAGGAAATGTATTTAAGCAGGATTCCTGCCTGTTGTTTTTTTCTTACACRAGACCTTCCTCTTTCAGTGCTGTTACTGCTTCACCAACAAGCAGGCACTCTTAAAACTACAGTTTGCCTTCGTGAACAGSCATGCAATCTGCAAAACTTCCTGCTTTTGTCTTGCTTCATTCTGTAGCTGTACGCGTCCCTCCTCACTACAGCCTTCTCCCAGCCCAGTTTCTGGTGAACTGGTTGCTATGAGTCAGGATTTAACAAAACTCCACTATCACAAAGGGAGGGTGGAGGAGGGTGGGGATGGAGTGACTCCTGGGATTTGGTAATGGCATGCAAAGCCTTTCATCTCCAGGCTTCTAGGCCAAATCAGCTGTAGTGACCCAAAGCTCTTTGAAATACAGCAGGTCTCCTTTTTATTTTAATTTGTAATAAATAAGAAGACAATTTGACCTGATTTTTTCAAAGGGGTAAGTGTGTGTATCCCCCATTGGGAGTTCTCTGAAAACCAACAGCTTGTCTGTGAATAAGGGAGGAGCAGCTCTTCCTCTCAGCTTTGTTTGAAGCTTCTCAGTGCAGCCCCATCTGTACCAGGCYGATGCCCCTTGAAAAGCATCAGGAGCCTTGCTCTCCACATCCTCCATCTCATCTGCTCCACTGTCCTGCTTACCTATTCCAACAAAATTTCTGGAAGGGAGATATCTTCAAACATTGTCTTATTTCAACAGTATGTTTACAGAACAGATATCTGTAGTGTCCTGTCATCTAAGCAGGCTTGTCAAGGGTCACATGGTGAATGTGAACTGAAGACTTTCTCCCTCCTCAAACAAGTCTAATGGTCCCTTTGAAGTATATCATTCAAACAGCTATTCCCTGACAGCAATGTCCTAATTTTACTCACTTATAAAAAAGCATCATTCAGTTACATCTGTTTATAAATGCATAAGACAGTCCTGACTTATGAAGTGCATTTTGAGCCTTTCACCTCTTCACTGATTTTCCCTTTCAGTGTCAACATCTTTTCTACTTTCTGTGGGCTCTTATCTTAGGACATATTCTTGCTCTAGGTTAGGGAAAAAAWTGACTCGGTCTCTGGCTATATTTAACTTTTGGACAAGTTGTTAAAAACTAGTTCTGTATTTTTTCTCCACTAGCAGATTGGCAGGATTTCCTTTCCACTTGCCCTACAACAAGGAAGACTCCTTAACTCAACAGTTTTGTTGTTGATAATCAACAGGAAATGTATCTTCACAATTTTATTGGAACCTAATGATATTAGGACATCTGCTATTAACAAAAGCTGTTAACTATATTCAAAACTATATTCAAAACCTAATTATAGCATGACAGCATGAAACATAGATAACAGTACGTGTTGCTTTGAGTTTACAGTATAGTGCACATTTACACAGTCCTGGCACACATGCATGCATGCAGGCTTTCTAAGACTTATACTTGTTCTACACCAGTCTCCATATTGTTTGGCCCCAAACTATTCATTTCTTCCATCCCTTGCATGATGCTGCCCAGTGTTGTGCCTGCATCTCAGCCCTGGAAATGTGGCCCTGCTGCTTCTCTCATTATTGGATGCTGCATCTCAGACACACCATCTCCCCTAGTCCCACCGAGGCTGCCATGCTACGTAAGCCGCAGCCCGGGGTGCAGCCTGCAGAAGGCGTTATCTCCTGTGAGCAGTCCAGCAACACTCTGTCATTCACGTGACAGCAGATTTTCAATCACATGCGTGATCACATCTGTTGGCTGGGAACAGCAACGGTGTTTGTGTCCATAAGTTGCTTGTGACACAGTGACGCAATAGCACAGGATGACTCAGTGAATAATAACAGTTTAGGGTAAATTATGCATAACTGATGGAATATGTACTATGTTGTCTTACCAGGGAGTACTTTAAATTTTGGAGATCTTGAGTTGTCTGTGTATTTATAAAACCAAATAATTCTTTAATTTACATCAAAATTGGAATGTACTGTGAATGCTCTGGGGGTATACACTATCAGTATTAAAAGGACCAACAGGGCCAAATTCTCTTCTCAGCTACATTGCAGTGATGTAAATGATTTTTATAATTAAAGGCATAGTTCAAGCCTATGTCTCTCAAGCATTTAGGTGCAAATTCTCTTTACTTCGCTCACACAATTAGTTCTACTTAACACTGTAAGGACAGAGAGGGAAATGAGTGACCTTAGAAATGAAGAGAACTGCACTAGAAATGAAGAGGCATAGAGAAGGAGACTTCAAATCCCATTATCTGAACTCATTTTATTAAGGGCATATTTGTACTGTATTTGTAATTTCTTTACAATCACCTACCCATTGCCAAGGAATGTCTGCAGAGCAATTATGTTATAGCAGATGCTAATACAACCATGGGGAGGGTGGGAACCATAAATTGTGCAGTTGTGAGGAGAAAATCTTAGATTATAATGATGATGGTTGATAAATGCAGAAGCTTGGCATGGCACCTTGACACTTCTGCCTTTCTCATCATGGAAGCTTGTTGCATATGGAGCTGGCAAATTAGTGGGGCTATATATTTACCTGCTGGTGAGCTATAATGTTGCAGCTGTTAACAAATAAGTTATTCGCTACCTAGTTAAATTAGGCCTAGTCCTTCTTAGCTCTTTCTGTGCCAGGTCTTTTTTTCCTGGATCTCAGCTGAGGCTGAGACAAAGGAGCTTGGAGATATTTATTTTTCTCTCCCAAGGCTCTGAAAATTAAAAATGAGTTGTCACTGGCCCAAGCCCCAAGAAAGCTGAGAATTTCAATTGATATTTCTGCCCCATTTCACTGCAGAGAGTGGGATGTAATTATTACAAATGTCATGGTAACAAACTTGGTAGTTTTCACAGTGACAGTTGCCACTGCAGAAATAGCACAACACAGAACAAAAATTACCTGTCAAGCATCTCATTATGTTCATCCAAATCCTGCTTGTTCAATTCACCATTGGGCTGCACCTGGCACAACACTTCTAAATGCTCTTAATAGCTTAACCCATGTCGATCTGTCCGGGGCCTTAGATAGCTTCCCACCGCCAGACCTGAGCAGCTGGCRCCAAAGTCTCTAAGATCTAAAGAGGTTTCATTTCAGAGACTCTAAAAGTGTTTCACTCCTAGTGTGAGTTCATATTCTTGATATAGGGTGTGGACAGACAAGGATCTTCCAGAGCTAGTAGGGCTGAGTGGGGCATCGTGTGAAGATAGCCAACAGGGAAAACAACACTGAATCCTCATGTTCTCTGGAGCTGAAGTGCCTCAAGTTATGGTCAACAATTCATAGCTCCACATAGGAAATGTGGCTGTTCTGCTAAATAGCAGCCCAAGGCTCACTGTATTCATTTAGGAAGCAGGAAATAAGATCAATTTGCCAGTTCTCTTTGTGCTCAAGCTTTCCAGCACCTCAGAAAGTACCCCACACTTGTTTCAGGCTCTTTGGGGGAACAGGAAAGCAGGCCRGTATTCAAGCAGGCAAATGGACACACCATATCTCTCCTGATGAAGTTTTCCTGCTGCACAACAGAGAATTCAGAATTCATTGGGCCAGACAGAGTAAGACAATTTAACATATTTGAGGATTTGAGATCACAGTGAGATGACTCTGCAATATCTCATAGGGATGGTTAAACATATACTGTTTTGAACTAAAATGGAATTGAGGTGCAGGAGGCAGTGTGGTATTGATCCTCCCTGTAACAAAATGACTGGCACATGGTCCACCCGAAAGCCCCTGTGCTAGCCGTGGCAGAAGGGGTGCACAGTAGTTGCCTTCTCATGCCTGCTGTGTAGGCTGGACAACAGAGCCCACCTAGAAGGAGGAAATGTCTCCCAGGGCTAACCTCATTTTCTCTTCTTTGCAGTTTTTGTCCTAATGCAGAAATGACATTTCTCCGCCTTTTAGATTTTAAGCTCATGAGATGATTCATTCTGTTCTTTTTACTTCAAAATCATTTAGTACATTATTAAATAGGCCTTTTATCTGATAATGGATAGGATTCTGATTAGATCACAAAATGCAAACAAAACATTGAGAGCATCCTTTGGTGCTTCTCCTGAAGACAAAGTTCATAGGTAACCAAATGCTTGGCTATTAAGCAATCTCTTTCCCAGACCATAACTCACAAGGGGGAGTCATATATCTACACTTCAGTTCCTAAACAGTAAGATGCCTAATACTCTGAGCTGCAGCTTCTGCAGCAAAGCTTTTCTGAAAAATATTTGCTATCATTTGCAACCCACAAATTCAGGACGGTGGAGGAAGCAACAAAATTAGCAAGGGTAACAGTTGCAAATTCAGGAATTCACAATGAACATTTTAATTGAAAAGATTTAAATATGATGCTTTTCTCTGTTTCTCTAAGGAAAACAGCTCTCTCATTTGAAATGAGTTTCCAATAGGTCCAATGTTTGGGTCTGAACCAAACCATCATAGATTTCTACTACTTTTTTTCTCAGACACAAGGAAACCACTTCAAATAAAATAAGAAAACACCTCTCACCGCACCAAAAATATTAGCCCCCACCATCTCCCATTTCCACTTGAAAGACTAGGCAAAGATTAGGGAAATTCAGCCATGAGGATGCCCTATTTCATCCACTAGTGAGAAAGTCCCTGTCACTTTCCAGAATGACATGCAAACTTGAAGTCAATTGCTTCTATACACAACGGGCCAAATATGTCCAGTATGCTCTAGTACAAATTTCAATGAGATCCCATATAAGCAAGATTCCATACGAGAATCTTGTTCAAGATACAACTCAAACAGTTAAGAATGAACAACATAACCTACAAAGCACTAACTGATTTCCCCAAGGAGTGACTGCAATAGGAAATCAGTTGACAGCATGCAGAATTAGGCCTTTAATTGCTTCTGAACCTTACCGAGGTGGAACTATACTTTCACAATGCTGTTGACTGTTAGAGGAATATTGGGATAGGTACCCGGGACAGGTACATATAAATTGATGGAGCAGATTCTTTTTGGCTGGAGTTACAAAGGGACTGCCTTGGTAACATCCATCTCAAGAAAGAGGACTTAAGAACTAGATATATTTCATTTCTACCTTTTGCTTGCTCATTTAATATTTTGCCAAGAACCAGGAAAGAGCAAAACTCCACCTGCTCTCAAAAAAAAAAAAAAAAAAAGCTTGAGATTTTTTTTTTTCTGTTATTGTTTAGCTGCTTTAAAAAAAGGAATGTGCTTCATTTGCCTAACACTTTTATTAGTGTTTTTATTGACATCTGGAGGTGTGAGAGTCTCCCTGTTTTCCACCTTCTGTCTCCATCCCCTCCTTTTTTTCAATTGATTGAATTATAGATGCTGAAAGAAGGAAATACCAAAATCAGACTCTTTAGCTTGCTGTTTTGATCCTCTCATCTCCTCAAAATAAAATTTTGWAAAATAATTTAAAAATCACTTTTTTTGGAAAACGCTTGTTTTTCTTAAATTATAAGCCTTTTTGGCTCTGTTTTGCCTGTCAGGCTAATATCACTGMAGCTCAAGACTGCATGTTGCTTTTGAGTAAGGCGCTGGGCGGATGAAAAATAATTTTAATAAACAGAAGAAACTATTGGTAGAGGAAAACAATCTTGATGCTTTTAACCTGCTGCAAAACAATTTTCAGCCTTTGACCTTTCAGATCAGGAAGCTCAGACAGGTGGTCAAAAACAGTTTGTTTTCAGCGTTCTCCCTCCTTTACACCCAATCTCTTATCCACCCACAAGCTCACCCACTCTATTGCTAATAAATACAGAACTCAATATCTTTGTCTCTTAGACACATCGCTGTGCAGCTGATAGGCTCCCAGTTCCTCTGAAACTGAAATGATTCCTTATATCCACAGAGACAGCCAAAGGGAATTATGATCCAATGATGAATTTCTAAACCAGGGAAAGAAAACACACTGCCTGAGCTTAAATAGATGAAAAGGTGGAGATAAATGAATCTGAGGGGGTTGCAGTCATCCCCATGTGCGCCACCAGGGGCACACACTCCCATTAAGGGGAGGCGGTAGGAATCATGAGGCTCTGTGTTCTTGGTTCTACATCCCCTAGAAACTCTGATTTTCTATAAACATGAAATACAAATTCTGATAGTTGAAGTTGTCCTTGGAYTCGATAAACATGAGAAGAAGGAGGATACAGTTAAAGCATGGGCGCTGGATGAGTTCTTTGAAGATGAAGAAGGCAAATTCACTTTTTTGAATGGCTAATTTAAAGTCTTGTCTTCAAACTGCCCTTGAAGCCCTGTGTTGCCTCAAATCACCCTTGGCTACATTGCCTTCTCCTCTGAACTATTCATGGGATTTCAGTGGCACAGTAGAAATAAAAGGGTAAGAACAAAATAGGGAACCAACATTTCTYTGGGTCCTTGTGGATTTGACCTCAGAGAGCAGAATATCCAAAGTCGCAATTGAACTGGTAGATCTGCACTCCTCCCCCTGTCCTAAAGTCTGTTCTGGGACATGTAGGCCATTTGCACACTGTGATGACAGTCAGAGATAGCTTTTCAAAGCTTTAAAGGCCTCCCAGGAGGAAGCTCCTTTCTCTTTCATAGATATGAAGGCCCTGTGGTGTCCCTCTGATTGCATTCTGGCAAAGTCAGCTTCCAAAGCCTTCGGTTTGAGCAGGGTAGGGCATTTCTTTCACCTGACTGTCCTCTTGCRTCTGGAGGAAGCTTTGAAAAGAAGCCATTTGTAGACCATGTTTGGTAATAGGACGCTCCTCTGCTGCTTTGTGATATGCACTCTATAAATGGCTTTGCTATGGCATTTAATCAATCGTTTCAGCTGTTTATTATAATACAATGGAGATAGTTGCTTAAGTCACCTTTATTGAATCTGAAACAAACACACAGGATCCACTGAGAGTGCTCTTGGGAGGATATGTTTTGGATGCACTGAACCAAAAGAGACAGTGGAACTCTTTGTCCAACAAAAGGAGGAATTTGTGTACACAATTAAGCAACGAGGTCTGTGCTCTGAATAATTTGCACCCCGCCTCTGAATTCACTGAGAGTTGCATAAGCATATCTTATCACAGACAAGTCTTTATCTTTTCTGTTCTTTATAAAATGGCTCCTGTAAAACACAGTTACCAAAATCAATACTGGGTAGTCTGATTTTATTCTACTAGACTTGACTACAAGAAGCAAACAAAAATGGATGTCCCAGAGCTCTTGGAAATAGAGAAGTCCCAGCAGCAAGGAACAATGCACTCCAGCATCACTAACATCACAGGAGGCAGAGGATGCAGGAAGGCTATATATTTCCCTGGCTCCAGTGATTTATCCTCAATTTGCCTTGATCATTTCTGAAAGGCATATTTGTGGTCTGTGGCCAATTAACAATCAATTGGAGATGTCACCATGCACCTCAACATGGAAAGGGACTGGAAAAAGCAGAAGGCACAGGGCATTCTGGATGTGAAAATTGCTGAGAGCTCAGTTTGCCTTCTGAGTAGCCTTGTCTGGTTGTCCGCCCTCATGGTGTAGAAACAGCCACTTGGAAAGGTCTTTTTTTCCCCAGAGAGGACCAGATTCACTTCTGGCCACAGCTTCTGGCATTCTTGTGAGACTGGTTCCAGCTTTAATCAATATCTGATCCCTCACAGGCAAATATACAAAACTGAGAGCTGACAATACTTCAGACAGAAATCTGGCATAAGATTGTGGGGACACAGGAGCTGAGCAGTGTATCCAGTCCTTGCTCAAGCTTCACTGGAGGTATACATTAAGGGCGTAGTAGATCTCCTGCCTTCACATCTGTGTTTTCAGCTAGGGTCAGAATGGTTGCTTTCTGCAGGCTCAGTTGTCCAGGTTTATTATCCCCAGCAATTTTTATTCTTACTCCTTAGGAAGAATCTCTGCCACAGCTGTGTTGCAATGCAATGTTGCTGGGCACAGTGCCCCAACCTTGTGCTAAACACAGTTCTGCACTTGGAGCCAAGAAGAATGGATGTAAGGTGTGGATGGTTACTGAGAGTGACTTCAGCTAGGGCACACTGGAAAAAGGTTGTCTTCTTGCCCAGTAAAGATCTGGCACTATTACACAGGCAAACGAGTCCTTCTGGGGTCACTAGAATGGCACAGGGCCTGGTGCACTGACACCTCAGCTCCCCGAGCAAAAACAACTCTAAAATTAGGCAACTAGGATGTACTCACTCCATCTCAGAGAGTGGGACCCTGGTTCTCATTCCCCCCTCATGGGGATCACTCACAGGGGTTCCTACGGTGCTGCATGGGATGCATGCTGAATATCATCCTCGTGATTTTAGACGCACAGCAGTAGCTATATAGGCAAAGTGCTTGCCAGGAGAATTTTTGTGAGTTAATCTGTTCTGGGCAGTGAACAGAAGACATGGGCTGTTCTCCCCTGCTGTTTGCAAAGCCTCTAAATGCAGCACAGCAGGCCAAGTGGTTCTGCTGCYGACTGTGCAGCCTCTCCCCAACAACTCTGCAGAGAACTGCTGTCATACTTAGTGGAGCATCTAACGTTTCCCAGTCAGCCAGCACAGCACTGGAGACAGAAATTCTGAGACGCCTCAAACTCTAGGGAACATTAGTCAGCAAACTGCTGTCCAAGAAGCAGCAGTAATCTGAAATAAATCACACAAGCCTGGCTTTTTCCAACAGAGGCTTGTTATTCAAAAGGAAGGACATATCCAGGCAATGAGGCATGGTGTTGTTAAATGGTTGGCTCAACATGAGTGTGAGTAAATATAGTAAACCAAGTCCTGTCTCCCCCTAGAGTGAAGATTCAGCCAAGATCTTAAGAGGTGAGAGCACAGGCTCTCTGGGCAGAGGCAGGGGAATTGATTTTCTTTTTACTGCTTAAATTAGCGAAGATGGCCCTTGCCTGACCCACACTCGCACCATTTGATTCCTGGTCTTAAATGGCAGCCAGGAACCATTCTGACTCAAAATCCTACTAGACCCACTTATTTCCCTGGAATGAGAGCTTCTCTTCCAATACTGTTTTGGTTTAAAACTYAAGTTGTGCAAGGCACAGTCCTGCAAGAACGCACCCTCTGGGGATGTTCAGCAAGACCTCCTTCAGGCCCCTGCTATGAAGGAGCACGGCTGAAGCAAGATATTCTGAAAGGCTTTTAGCACACACCATCTCCAAATGAAATAATGGCACAACCCTGGTCTTGCATCTCCCTCCTCCTATGAAAACACTGTCACACACTCCCTCCAGGAACAGAGACAGCCTGAAGAGAAAAGCAGACTCCTGACCTTCCCTACCTCGCTTCCTTAAGAGGCATTTGTCAGGCTGATGGTTGTAGTCAGCCATCTTCGGCATGTCCTTAAATCAATCATTACAGTACCGATTCACAAACAACAGGGCACCAGGGCATTAGATGGATTTTAATTTTTTATATTTATAATGTTCATAGTTCTCCATGGCAGCAGGCAGATTTCTTTCTGTTCATAAAAGACAATTGGGAAAATTAGTTGGTTTCAGTTTAATGAGGTAATGATCCAATTTAGCAGAGATCAAAGCAAGCAATGTAGCAAATGCAGAATGGCGAAATTATGTTACTTTATTAATGCACAATGCACTTTTCCATCTTGCAGCAGAATGATTGACTATCCATTAGGTCTACTGAGCTGCAATTAGCAATTATCAGCAATTGCCTTCTCCGCGTAGGCAAGTAAAGGTTTGGACTATGTCCTCACTTCCAGAGAACAGCCATTTCTATCTTGTAAAATCAGCTGCAATGGCTGAGTACAAATTAGTGGCCTATTACAGGAAGATCTTCTTCACTCGTGTTATCTTTTACTAATGGGAGCACTTTAATACAATGAACAAACATGTGTGTGCTCATGATCATGAGCACTATGTTGGTGGAAAATCTGATGCCTGGTAGTACTCTTAAATTTAGAGAAAATCAGAAAAAAAAAAAAAAGATTTCTCTTATTCACTCTGTAATTTGGCTATCAGTCAATAACCTGTCATAGCAAGACTTTACTACCAAAAGCAAAGGTAGATATTCTGCTAAACAAAATGATCAACAGAGAAGGTAGAGTCTTTTGCAAATTTTAACTGATATCTGATGAAGTGGGAATGATTTAAATTCAGATTTGTGTCTTATCAGTGTACATTTTCTTGCTACTTTCCCAGACAATTTTATGATCATTTAAGTCTTTGATGACAATTATGTTACTTTATTCATTTTTCTTTCCTTTCATCTTCATAAATGTATGAAAATAGGACCTTTATTTATGTAGTACTCATCTATTCCTGTTCCTTATTCCTCCTTCAGACTGGTAAACCCAGTCTTCTGAAACATGCCAGAGTGCTTTAGTTTCAGTAGAGGCTCCATGAATTTTACCCTATGTAGTGGTTTGTGTATGTATGTATATGTCTGTTCTTCTCTTTGCCAGACCTGCCTTAATGACCTTTGAACTTGCTGTCCAACTTAAAACCAAATTTAACAGCTGGGAATATCAAGTTCTTACAAGTCTTTTTAAAATAGGTTGTCAGAGACTGAAATGAGATGCTATTAACACAGAGAAGCTGCCGTTTCAACTCCCACCAGACATCAAACAATCTACAGGAAACAATGATGTAAGAAAAAGTTTAATTTGGCATTTACATCTTTTTAGACATCAGAGAACCTACAAGACACATGTCCATAATAAACCAGACCTTCTGGATTCTTTTACTTAGGTTATCAAGCCCCTATAATCTAGCTTTGAATAAAGAAGCACTGTCTTTGCTGACTGAAGATGATCTGATAGAGAACTGTGAACAAAGCTTGCTTTAAATGGAAGATAACAAGTGGCACAAAGAAAGAAAACACGTCAATTCTAGGAGCCTCATGCAGCCATTAGAGCTTGCTGCACAGACTGCAAGCAAGGGCAATGGTTGCTGACTCTTTCTGTGTAAATCCTGCATACCTGAAGCTGTGGTTGTTGCTGTCATCGTCACTGTCTCTGTCCTGGGTGCAAAACGAGCAGGTTAAATGGCACTAGTTCTTCCTACTTTGAGTTGTTTTTTCCAGATCTTTTGTAACAAAATTTAATAGCCCTATTGAATCTCTTATTGAGAACAGAGTATRTATCCAAGTTGCTAATTTGGTCACCCTAAATGCTTTCAAGTGACTGTTTTGAGGTATTTTTAAATAATGCCTTAAATATTTGACTTCTTTGCCACCTGTATTCCTGCAGGTAGCTGGGCCCATCTAAGATTCATCACTCCTTACCCTCTCTGTATTTTATCTACATATATTACACACAGGCTCACACTAAAAGCAGTTTGATTAAATGCTCGGGGAAGAGTTTATTCTGATTTGATTTTGCCATTTTGTTTTCTCAGGATTCTGCTCCATACAAAAGACAGCCTAAGATAGTTCTTCTGAAGGAAAGCACTGTAAGTCGTACCTCGGCAAATATGCCCACATGCATGTGAATTCTCATCTATGTCCTTCTAAAGACAGACGCACACTCCCTCTGTGTGGAATTAGGGGTGTTACACACATGCGTGGTATGCATGTACATAATTTGCTAGTACATAATTTGCACGTTCTTTCTGGAAGAAGCATCAAGGAGGTTTTGCTACTGAATATTGAGCTACAAGAAAATAGCTTGCCAAGTAGAGTCTTGCAATTTGTTCAGCTTGATTTTACATCCTTGATGGCCATATTGTTTAGTATTTAGTGAGTTGAATCTGACATCAGAAATGCCATCTTACATTCAGTTTAAAAGTTACTAAATTGGCCTTGCGTCTCAAAAATGTACAGTTTTTCCCCACAAATACCTTTCCAGCTTAGTGAATCTGTTATCAGAGCAATTATTGGTTTTATATGCACTGAGGAGCTGTCACAAGCAGCGTCCTGGTATACAGTCTATTTAGTCTGCCAAATAAAATGACTGATGTTGCTATACATGGAGACACGGTATTTCCTCTGGCAGTGCAATTTGGGAAAGATTTTGATTCTGTCCTTTTACTAGAGTTTCCTCTCCTGCTTGGCTTCATTGTTTTCTTGCTAGAGTCACTGGGGAAGATCTCTGTACCACCTTCTTTCAGAACTCATCTATCTTGATCAGCACAGCAGGAGTCATATATAGGACATCGATGACAGCAGTGAAACTAAAATAAATACCTATTCAGGCAGTGGGATTTGACTCAGAACATAAAAGTATATCTCACAGATAATGGAAAATATTCTAAGATTTCCATTTGCAGACATACACATGATACCCTAATATATCAGTAACTCAAGGCAGTAAATACATTTCATGTATAGCAGGGATTCACTGAATGTTTGAAAGATGGAAGTATCTCTTGTCCTGGAAGATGTCCTGACAATTCAAGTGACTGCTTTGCCCTCTCAAAACAGACAACCTGCAAGACACTGAAGAATTGATTATGTTTACATATAACAAGCCTAGTCCTAAAAGATGTATAATAAGATTAACTTCATAATAGATGATGACAGAAGAAAGAGACTGAGGAGACTATTGTTTGCTCTTATAGTTGCCACCAAGTAAGTGAGATAAACAGTAGTCAATTCTCTTCTAGGAGACACCACAAAATAGATGACATTCTTGACACCGAGACCATGACTGAATGTCTCTCCTGAAGGGCTCCTGCTCTCGCAGCTGGTAAAACCACATATCTCAGATAACCATCAAGAAGTTAATCTCTGATGTCAGGGCTGGGGTGACAGGTGGTAGGTAGTTCAGGCACATCCCAACAGAACAGGACACTGCTTTTGCCATGCTTATGAGAACACTTATAGTTGGCTCTCAATTCACTTCTCACCTACCATGTCATAATTTTTTCATTTTCAAGGACAGCTATAAAGGATTCACTTATCTCTCTGAATGTTCTCTAATATGCCATGCAAGAGAGTTAAAAAAATCCATCATGCTTTCCTGAACTATGTTCGATTAAATGTATTATCATCTTTTGAAAAGACAACAGTCCTGCTCTCTGGAGAGATGACATTCAGAGGCAATTACAGAGCTGATTGCAAGGGATGAAAACTGCTGTATCAACTGTCTGATTAAGAACTTGATTTGTATTTATTTATATTTGATATGTGTTTTATTTAGCTTTCCCATAACTAAATGCAATTGGTGCTCCATTGGGAAGTTTCACACGAACAAACCTTCTCTCGTTGTTGTTTTGGATAGATGCCATTAACAGGAAATATTAGAGCTTTTCATTTTTTGATTGGTGATTTCTAGTGTTGCTTCATATAACAATCACTGCATTCATTCTCAAGCACAAACAGATTTTGGATCCAGGCAATATATGTGTTTAAGGGAACACACAGGATGCTTTCCAGTACTTCTGAAATCTTTGGTATTTTTCGATTCATAATGTTGTACTACTGTTATGTCCATCTATTACTCATTCCTTGCATAGTCCTTGCAATTGTTTTGCTAGCTAAGCTTCTTCCCTATTAACTGAAAAGATCATGAGGCTGAATTAAAATATCTCTTTCTTAGTGCCAACCCTTTAATCTGCAAAACAGTAACACTAAGTAAATGGTTAACTGGCAATTTAGCTTTTGTGTCACAGATCCATTCAAGCTACTCCTGTCTGAACAAGCGTCTGATTTCAGAGTTAGGTTCCTGTGCCTTGAATCTGTGCATTTTAAGGTTCCTTTATCCTCAATTGGTCACAGTAAGGCTTGGTACATTTGCTTCTTCAYGGTCTCCTGTGGGAGGGACACTCAAGGTGGCACCTCCTTTACTCTGCCCTTGTTACATTTCCAGTTATATCCTAGATGCCTTACTGGTCTGGTTAGAAACACTAATAGCCTCATAGATTTCACAGTAACAACTCCATAATATTGATTAAAATGCATATGTCTGCCAGCTTCCTAAATCTTCATATTCTGTAGGGAAAAGAGAGTAGCTGAGGACACCGTATGATGGTGGAGCACAGGGGAAGGCCTGGCAAGTCGGGAGCAGTGCAGTGCCATGGATAGCACATGGAGGAAATCATTCCAGATTAAGAGACCAGAATCAACACTGCATTACAGGCCTGACAGTGATGCCTCATAAGGACCCCTCACCCTAATCAAAACTAACAGAGAGGAAAGCACACACGATGTGCAGCACATACATAGCTCACACYGCTGAATGGATTGATTTGACTAGAATAATGATAGGAACAGAAATTGTCAGGGTGTCCACTGGCTACTTCCACGGCTGCAGCCACAAGTGATTGAGTGGCCTAATTAGTCTTTCCTTTCCCTCAGCTATTGGGATCTTCAATCTCTTCACTTAAGGAAAACTAGTTGTGGAGCCCTTTGGTTGTCCATCGATATCTCTGGTGAGTTGTGAGTTCACTACAGTGTAAGGACCAACACAGTCTCTAAAGGCATTCACAGACATCTGAGCCAAAAGTAACTCATCATTTTTACTGAACAGGGTAAAGCCAGAAGTGTCCCACATCTACTCCAAAATTAGCAATGCCAGTGGGACGCTGGGCTGGCCCTGACTGACCATGCAGCAGCAAGTGTAACAGACAGACGTAGCTATTCGTCTAAGACTGAGAGAGCTGCAAAATGTGCTTAAAAAGATGATGGTGGCAATGACATTTTGCAAGAAAAATGTGCGTAATAGAGAGTGCTTACATTTTGCATAACCACAGATACCTCAACTTCTTTAGCTCCAAAGAACTGTACCGTTTTCAAGTCCTCTCTTCTTGCTCTCACTGCTTGTACTCTACCAGTGCATCCATTCTGTTGTCAGTACTTTGGGACATTTCTTCCCTCAGTATTTTCATCTCCATTAATTCAAACTGTGCCTATTTTTGTCTGTCATCCCTTTTTCCGACTTCTACAGATCTTTTGCAATATTTGTCATCTCTAAAGTTTGATTGGCTTCCAAGGCAGCACCATCTGCCTATTTAACTAATATGCTGCTCATGCCTTCTTCCTGATCACTAAAGGTGATGTTAAATAAGAACAATCTGAAGACAGATTCCTCTGCTATCTTTTTTAGCAGCATCTGACAACTTGATGCTTCAAAAATCTATGTTAACCACTGTTTACCATCAGTCAGCCTATTTTCTGGCCAGATACGGTGCTCATATCCAGTTCTCTCAAAATTATTTTTTTTTCAGGGCAATTTATATTCAGTACAGAGGAAAATTAATCCTGTGCTAGGATAGGTGTGATAAATTGCTCTCTGCTGGTGCTTATCCTCTCCATTGATAATGGAATAAGTTCTACATCCCACCTTAACTCCATAAAAATTTTGTCAGATTAATACAAATGTCTATTTCCCTCTTACTTGCCTAAGATAGTCCGTGGCCATTTTCTTTTTGATTTACTTTCAGAATTCAGTAGTGGAAAATTATGTTACCAATACAGGCACTCTCAACTGAAAGAATGCTCACCATATTGTATATTAGTAATGAATTATTTGCACATGGTTGATAGAGAATTAATAAATAGTATTATATATCACAACTGTATATAGTATTTGTTTCAGATTTTTTAAATCAGCAGTAGACATTATGAAAGTTTGAAAGAAATTTATTGACCTAGATAATAATCTGTATTTTTAATTGAAATATTTATTATACACTCAGTAACCTTTTATGAACTACTAAGAAAACATATGGAATATGAGTGGTTTACATGCCTACCTAGTGCAGGAGATTGATGTTATCTTACTAAGACCTGGGGCTGGAAATCTCCAGTAAAGACGCTATACTCACAATATTGTGAAATAGAAACAAAAGGAGAGAGAGAGACAGAGAGAACCAAATTTCTTTTATTTCCTACTTTACTTTTCAGCCTAACTTATTTCAACTACAATCATCCTCAAGGTCACATCTAACAAAAGAAAGTCCAAGTACTTTTCCAGTAAAAATATGATTTCAGGTAGCCTTTGTCCTTTTCATGTCAGCCAGTAGGGATCACACTGACCCCTTCAATCCAACAAAAAATGGAATAGGAACGATGCACAAGGCACTTTGTGCTGAATATATCACGGTCATCGCACTGGCACCTTTCTTCTAAGCCCGCCATCCTCTGCTCATTTGAGTGTTTTCTCTTTGTGCTCTCCATGGCTTTGGTCATTATACTAGTATTCACTTTTTATTTTCTCCAGTTTTACAAAGTGCCACATGCAAAGACAAGAAATCTGATAGTGTAAGTCAAGGAGTTCTCTCTTAAGAACACACTGTGGAATCAAACAGCAGTGATTTTGTTCTTCCTAATATTAAGTCTACTCCTCCAAATCAATAAAGGACAACAAGTGTAGGCTGAGCAATATATGTTTTAAACCCAACATATTTGACTTGTTCACTCTTGACTGTCATGTGTCTACGAGACAAAATCTGTAGTGCTGTGACTGGCAGGAACTGATTGTCATTGTGGGTGGTAACACTTAAAAAAATTGATCTACAAATGTATACAGATTTGAAATAATCTTGCGCTATAAATCATTCAAGATTGTTTAATAGCTAATAAGGATAACTATCCATCCTTATTGCTCAGCTGTCTTATGGGAAGAGGACTCCAGCTTCCAGTGCTGCCATTTTAGTATTCTTCATCCATATGTAGAAATGTCAGAGAAATAGCTTCTTGAAAATCATCTGAGCTTGATTAGTTGCCAGCTCCTGGCATGGTGACTCCGTATGTGCCCGTTCCTTGGTGCTTTCTAAAGCAAAGCGTTCACAGTAGCAAGAAGGCAACACATTTTGGATCGTTCTTGAGGAGAGATGAGAGGATGAAAAGTTGCTGGCACGAGGCCGAAGGAGTGAAATCCATTCCCTCTAGCAAGACGGCTTCTAAGTCAACAAAGCCAGCCTGCTGCTGTAGGAGATAATCGTGTAATCTTATTCCTTCATAAAGAGATCAAACTCCATTTTAAAATTGCTTCTCACCCATTTGATAGTTAAAAGGTTTCAGTTAATTTCCAGGTTAAATCTATTCATGAGCAATTTATACTTCTTTGCTCCTGTGCCAGTAGCACCATTAGCTTACTGAGTTCTTTTCCTCATCGCATTTGTAAAGAAAAAACAGCTTTCCTTTTTGAAATGCTTCTTGTGGACAGATTTGCCAATTCATAGGTTATCTGACCTGCACAGTTACAATTTGAATGAATCTTCCTTAAGCATGGGTGAGCAGAGATACACCTAGCAATTCAGTACCTCAAACAAAAATACTAATAATTGTTTACTTCTGGTGAATATGCACGATCTGTCATCTCCAAAGATCTYGCTTTTTTTATAGCTGCATAACATAGGTGGCTGAAGTCCATCTGCAATTTGATTAATGTATCAGGTCTTTCTTTTCCTTTGATGAATTATCATACTCTAGCAGGAGCTCTTGCTATATACTTTTAGATGTGCCTAACTTTTAAGATGTTAACACATCGCAAAAAACATAGTGACTTTGCAGTTTACACTCTTAAATTTATTTTCACTTCCATTATTCTAGTGCCCAAAGTCATCTTGTTCCTAATCTGTAATATGCTAAGCCTCTTCTGCAATGAAGATGTTTCCCAACTTTGTGCTATTAGCAAATTAAATTTGCACACTGAAACTTTTCTTGTTTGCAGATATTAATGAAAATATTAAATAAGATTAGCCCTACAGATGATCTTGAGTTTTGCTGATGATATAAAATTATTCAGAGTAATAAAAAACAAAACTGATCTTAGGGTTCTGAGGGAGCAATAAACTGGCAGATTAAATTCAGTGTTGATAAATGCAAAGTAATGCATGGGGGGAAAACAACTCTAAATACACATACACAATGATAAGCTCTAAATTAGCTATTATCATTCTGCAAAGAGATCATAGAGTTGCTGCAGACTGCTTGACAAAAACATCTGTTCATTGCCCTGCGGCAGTTTGAAAAGGTAAATAGGAGGTAAGGTATTAAAGGAACCAGGAGCAGCAGGGAAAGCAGCCCTGTGCCACTCAATAAACCTATGATTTGCCCACATCTCGAATACTGCATGTATTGAAGGTCACCATGTCTCAGAATGAAATAGAAAAACTAGCAAAGATCCAGAGAAGGGCAACAAAGACAATCAAAGACATGGGATGGTTTCTGTACTAGGAGAGATTAAATAGACTTGAAGTCTTCAACTCTGAAAAGAGGTGACTGGAAGTAAATGTGATAGAGCTATATAAAATACTGGCTGGCAGGAGAAGGTGAATAAGGAAAGATTATTCTCTCTTCCTCTATGAGAGGAACTTGGGAGCACCAAATGAAATCACAAGGCAGAATTTCTCAGGCAGGCAAAGTATTTCCTGCTGAAATAGGAGTGCTGTCTTACGTGAATTGCCAATATGTGTATACACATAAGGCAGGCACCATGACAGCACTTCCTAGTTTTCTTTAGATAAACAGAATTCACTGCATGAATAAAGGCAAAATTTTGCAAGTATAATTGACTTGGACACCATTAATATTACTGTTATCTCAATTAATTATGGAAATCTTTGCTTTTTCTGTTTAAAGGATGAACATTTCATACTGCTTATATAGGTAGCATTTTGAATTTAGCTAGGGTATATTCTTTCATGGTAACTCTATCTTTTATATTTGGAGTGTTTCCAGCAAACTCCCAGTGAGTTGCTGTCAGTCTGCTCTGTGACTTTGATACAGTACCCATAGAATTAGCAGGACACAAATTAGTATTAGCAGAACATTTGCTGATCATCAAGAGATCAGTTGTCGCTTTCAATGTTTCTTGCTCCCACCTCAGTCCTTTTAATTGCCCTTCTGGCAAGGAAAAAAATAAAAAGCCTGGCAAGGTCAGCCCAAATAGAGTATCAGTATGGGATACCTAGTTTTGGAAACTTTCTTTTCTTTCTTTCTTTCTTTTTTTTTTTTTTTTTTTTTTTTTTTTTTTATTGTCAGAAGCAACCTGTCTTTTCAGAATCCCTCAGGAAGGTCTTAAATCAGATTAGTGAATCATTTATATTACAAAGTGTGTGGGCAATAGGGATTAGACTGTCTTGTGTGGGTCCCAGTGCACAGGTGCTGATCTCTGGATGCTAGTTATGTACTGTGTCAAAAAGCATAAAGTCTGYGCAACTGCTAAGAGACCTCTGACAATTCCAGAGGAGAAATACAAAAGATTTGCCGGTCTGTCTATGACAAAGAGCTACATGGGGGAATGTGTCTGTATCCTGGACTCTTAAGACAGGGAAGACTGTAGAAATCAAGAGTGGAAATGCTACCTAAACACTGCTCTTTTTGAGCAGAGGTCAGTATTCGTAGGGAATAAAAAGTACTGCTTGTTGATTCCCAACAGTGTTGAAGCCAAAGAGGATTATTCTGGAGAAAAAGTTATGAAAGTTTTCATAAAACTTCATCATTTTGTTGRAAAATCTGGCATGCTAGCTACGTAGCTTGCTGGAAAGGTCAATGAAAATCTTATGAATAAAACCTAACACTATAATGAAAACACAGGATTTAAAATTTTCATGGCTTTCCTTGATCAAGACTGATTAAGAACAGATCTGCTACTATCCTGTAAAATGCTTGCGAGTGAGTCATCTTTTCACTGCCAAAGCCCTGAAAGTTCAGATGCAATTGCCTAGGAAAGAACATTTTCAAAACTGTGGCATAGCAGTTGGAAGACCATTTCACAGGAGGGCTCTGCTAAAAAAACTTGGACTGCTTCTCTGTCAAGGTTTTGCTGGCTGATTGATTCAAAGAGTCAAAACAGAAAATTAAAAGGTCACATTTTCTCAAGTATCGTTGAGAACCCACTATCTCAGCAATTACATGAGATAAGGAAATAAAGCATTAAAGCACTATGAGATCGTATCTAGCCTTTTTTTTTTTCTTTTTGCTTTTTTTTTTATAATAAACATTGCTATGTATGTGTTGTTTGGGTTTTTTTTAATGACATTTGCATTTTAGGAACAACCGTACTGGAGATATATTTATGCCACTGTCAGAGCAGAAAATATACTTTCATGAGATTTAGTTATTTTGTTTGAGGAGCTGGTGTAGTTTTTATCGGCTAAAAGCATTTTTTAAGACAAATATAAAGAAGAATGGTCTACCTGAGTTTATATTCTCATGAATCTCTTTTAGACACTTTTAAAAGAAAATGTGAAGGTCAATTTTACTCTCTACAGAAGCCAATCAGAAAACTTGAAAATGATATATTTTACTCCAGATAATAACCAAAAAAGGGGTTGAGGATTTTGATCCTCATTTAGCGGAATCTCGCTTTTACCATTATAACGTGATGTGTCTAGTGGCTCCCAGACATAGCATTTGAGAATTGGATTATGTTATATTTATTATAACAAATGGTACCTTTGAGGGACAAAGAGGTGGCTCCTAAGGCAAAACCTTTGAAAGAGCTCATGTATTAGGAGAAGGTGCATGGGCTCCCTTCTCTCATCTTGTTCTCCCTGTTCATGTGATTCTTGGGAGGAATCTTGGGTTTTGTTTTTCTGTTCTCAGAGACTGACAATMGACTAGATGTGTCAGGGGAGGCAGCAAGGAGTTGCTGTAGGTGTGTGCTGGCTGTGAGAAGCCTGGCCTCCTACAGAGCCAAGCACAGGGTTGAGGCCAAAGGGACCTGCAGTCATCCGGAAGAGCTGCCAGCTATTAGGCTGACAGAGCCACGGTCCCTCTCCTGACAGCCGTTTTTTTGCTGTGCTGTGGTATTCAAGCAAGGTGGGAATCTGCAGTGACAGATTTACTGGGAGAGTCCCAGGTGAAAAGTTCACTTGATATGCAGCAGCACTGAACAGAGCACTACCCTGAGGCTCAGAGGCAAGCAGCAGAGGAGGCATGGACTTCTCTTGGGAAACATTTCCCAGCTCAGGGGGAATTACAAGCCTGGCATGGGAGCAAGTGTCCAGACTTTGTGCTACTTGCACTGCAACATCAGGCACATTTTGTGAAAGGCAAGAAAAGAGGCACAAACAGGCAAGCACAAGAAAAAGGAATTCTGGGAAGTGAAGAGAAAAGCAATTCTCTACAAAGAAATAAAAAGAACCTTAGGAAAATCTTAAGAAAGAAATGAGCAGGATTGTCCAGGAGTCTGTCACTCCGTAGTGTGGCATATTACACATTTCACATCCTCATCTGAGCAATCCAAGTTTTTAAGCAAAATTGTTCTTATTCCAAGTCCACTTGAGCCCATTATATGCCAAGAAACCCTTCTCATCTTATTATGACAGTTTGGGACTGAAGTCCAGGYGTGAAGATAATCACAAACCTTTGCACCATCATAGCTCTGCTGGTGGCCATGTGACAGAGTGCCAGCAAGAGAACCACAGAGCAGAATATTCTGTAATTCTTTCRTATGAATTACATAAATGCTGTTGTGAAGGAAGGTGGCCAGAACAGTGAGGATGGAATAATTTGGAGTTTCTCTGTCTTACCAGAATGAAAGATTTTCAGAGGAAGCAAAAGAATGCAGCCTTCTTATTTTTACAAATTTTGTTTTTTACTTCTTTAAAAAAACAAGCAAGCAACAGTCACAAATGAAAATATCCCACCCAGCTGCTCTGCCTTCCTTGGAGTACTGAGATCACTTGCTGAATCAGAATATAGATCTAAGAACTTTTTCTGAACAGCACCACAGTTACCTGCCACAATTTCATTATCTTAGGTTTCTCCCTCTTTGGAAAGTGCTATCTTTAGCCTGCAGCATGCGTTTCACGGCAGGAAAACGTCTCATGAGACATTCATTCTGGGATACCCTGGGCTCCACTAGAACTGAGGGAAAGCAGAGTTTCAAAGACAGTTTGTTTCTAGTTTGAGGTTTTTTTAGGCCTATGATTTTTTTCTCTCTGTTTTGGAAAAGGTGATCAACCAGTTTAAACTAATCAGTAGTTTACCTGGAGGTGGAGTGTAAGCCCTTTACAAACTRAAATCCAGTTGCTTCTGAAAGGTGAACGCTTTCTTGTCCTTGCACACAGATACGCCAGGCGAATGGAAAACAGGGGCCTTCACAGACAGGAAAGGTGTGGGGCAAAAACTGCCCTGGGCAGAGGGTCAGTGCCCAGCAGTAGTTGCACTGGGAAGCGATTTGGGGTGCCAGCAGGAGGAAGAGGAGCATGCCRGGAGCTCAGCAGGGCCGCAGGCACAGGGAGCACCACCTTCCTCCCAGCTGTTGGGATAGGAAAGGCAGGAAGGATGGGAAGGATGGGAAGGACAAGAAGAATGGTAGGGATGGGGAAGAACTGCTCTGTGGAGGACTGAGAGAAGAAGACCTAAGCATTCATGGCTAAGTGAACTGGAGAACTAGACTAGGAAATTTGGCCCCATTTGCCTGGTATCTTCCTTCTATCTTTACTAGATATCTTCCTGCTGATGCCTGCATCTAGKAAAAAGACACAGCTACATGGGGGCAACCCCCATGTGTCAGAAAAGCAAGATACAACATTGCCTACTTAAGCACTTTCAGATTCTCCACTAGCAAGAAAGAGGTATCTATAAAGTATAATAGAGCTTTTATTTTTTTCATTTAGTATACTTCAAATACCAACAAATCCTACACTGATTTTGGTCCTCCTTGTAATACAAAGTGATTAGGATCTTTTCTATTAGAGTGCTTAGTTTTTCCTTTATGCTACAGTTTTTATTCTCCATCAAGTAATGTGATAGCATGTTATAGCACCACTCAACTTGTTAGGAATATTATTTTATTTCTGTTTTATGAAAGAATTCCTATCTTTTAAACACTTGCTCTAATCCTTCTGGAGCAACCTCTGTTTCAATTATTAAAAGTAATCTCTTAGACTCATGCAATTAAAAATGAAATGTGTTGAAATGCTAGACTGCGGGTTAGAATAGGCTTTAGTTTTGTGACTGTTTTTCATTCCTTGTACAGTGTCACTAAATTGAAAATTACAAATGGCATGGCACAAAACTATTCCTGTAATCTATGTCTATGAACCCAATAGAAAAGTAAATATAGTGAGCTGTGTTCATAATTAAACAGCCATTATAAGCAATAAGCAACATTATTGTTATGATTTTCATGAATGAATTTTCATGATTTGCAATATTTACTGAGTTTATTTTTGTTTTTGTTTTTCTATAAGCCTCATCTTCCAGAGTCCTGTCTTTTGGAAGGAATCTCAGTTTTCACATTTCTTACTTAAGTTAATTTCTAAGTTTTTTAATTACTTAGAAATGCTTGTTAACACAAATTGTAAAGGTTTGCAAAGCGAAAAAAAAAAAAGATTCTTTATAAACATTAAATGTGGCCATAACTATTAGATAAATGTTAAATGTTTTTATTTCAGGAGTAATTTCATGTGGAAGTTGGGAGCTGTGAGGGTGCTGAGTGGATTTACCTTCCTTCCCTCACTTTACTGTCTCCCATGATTGAATGACTCTGTGACAAACACAATGGGTGAACAAGGATGGGAAAAATTTGAGCCCAACATGAACGATGACAGCTGAGGACTGTGGCTTCATCTGTGACTCATCACTCTGTGGCTTTATAAATCCTATGTCCTGAATGTCAAATATAGGTATAGTTACAGCATTTCCAAAAGCATGACATAAAATCAACAAATATTATGGAAAGATGAGGAAATTAGAGTAGAAGACAAATTCTGTAGGAGGGCAGTCTGGGAGCCCCAGACTTGGCAAAGAGACAGCTGTGCAAATGTCTGATACAGGCSTAAAACATCGTGTCTAGTATCGCAAGAGTGGATGAGGGATGATTAATCATGTTTCATAATACCAGAGCAGAGGAGACCCAATGAAACTCAGGCAGCAAGCTTAAAATCAGTTATTCCCAGATCCTACGTTGAGAGGCGCGTTGCTTCCGCCTTCACCAGCCCTGCTCTGCCCTCCTCCCCAAGGCAGGCTCTTCCTGCAGCGCTGCCCTCCACGGAAGCAGAACAAGCTCATCAAATCTTCAAGTTTGGTTCCTCTGACTGAGCACAAATTGCTTCCTACCTTGTCATGAACAAGGATGTTGGTGAAAACATCCCTGTTGTTTTCAAGAATGTAACAGGGAAAATCAATTATGTTTGCTTTTTCTTCTCTTTTTAACAGGATGCTGTTGCTGCCTCAACTCTGACTTCAAACATCGGTGGAGGCAGGGCTGTGCGGAGGGCTGCAACCTGCATGGCTCTGCTGGGTAGATGTGCTACTTCGCACAGGGCAAGGAGTAGTCAGTCGGCTGAGCAGTTTGTGCCCCTTTGTGTTCTTCACCTCTGTGCCCTAAAATTTGGCGCTGGACAAGAGTTCTCACTTTGAACAAACTCCACAAGCATGGCTAGAAACTCCCTTGCAAGCAATGTATTTGTTATTCTTAAATTACCATGCAGCTGTGCCCAAAAACCGCAACTAGAGTGCATGAAACAGGTGGGTCTTTATCCCCCAAATTGTCCATAGTCTAGAAATCAAGATGATACTCAAGAGGTAAGAAATTAGAGCCTGGCAGATGAAAGAGAAAAGATAATCCACACAGAGAAGTAGTGTACCTACAAAATATTCAYGATAGATGTCAGCTTCTGTTGAATTATCTGTCTACCTGTCTATCTACACTTGCAAGCATGTATGTATATGCTACTGTGAAGTATTAAAGAATAACTCTTATTACAAAAGTATTATGAAAAGTAAAAATCTTTTGAAATCTGTTTTTTTGTACAGGATGATTTTTATATAATTTCCATCCATTTAATGTAATTGACCTTCCCTATCTATCAACCAATTGATTTCTTGAGATAACTGGATAAAACAACTTAAAATCCTCCTTGTCCTGATAAAACACCCAGATGCAAAAATCTTTACCCTCTGAGGGCAGACACAGACAGCTGGTCAGTATGTTAGATAATTAGGCTGTYAATAAATTGGAGACATTTCTTTCTCAGCTAATAACAATAACAGCCTCCCACACAACATTTTTTTTCCTGTTCATTCCACTGTATTCAAGCTGACTTTCTGCCTTTCTCCTTGCTACATTTGGTTCTCCCTGAAGCTGGATGCTTCTTATAGAGCCAGTCTGGCATCCCCAAGAGTGACAGACCTGAGGACAGGAATCTGGTTTGTTTTCCATTCAGGGCCTTGATGCTCAGCCCCTGAGCTGCTTGGATATGTGATCTGCAGAAAGGACCCTAGAGCCTAAGTGCTCAGCAGGACYCAGTGGTCCTGAACAAAGCTGAAATAGTTCCCTCCTTACTCCAAATATGCCTTGTATTTTCTAAAATCATCCGCACTCTTAGAGTTACTGAAGCTGTTAGTGACTTTGGATCAAAATTTGCAAATAACTTCACTTGAAAAACTTGGAAAAAAGAAAGCTGTTTTTCAAGGAGATAAACCTAAATTTCATTTATAAATATTTTTCAGGATGAAATGTCATTTCATGTTTTCTAAAAGGAGGATTATCAATGTCGAAAATGACGTGTTTCACTTTACATCAAGCCAACAAAAAGCCCCATGGTTTGTCCCTCATTTATTTATTCCTCTAGGAAAAACAGATTTACAAAAGGTGCAAACTGATTCTTTTTTTTTCCTTTGAGTTCTATTTTTTTTTATCCTGCCTGCAAAACACAAATATTTGTAGAGCTCTTAAAACAAGCATTCCCAAATTCAGTTTGGCTAATTTCAGGRTTTCATGGTGATTCCCACCCCATTTACTAAATTCCTTAAAACCTCACTTTCAGGAAGCACACAGTTGGGTGAGAATCTCAGGTAGTTTYTTTAAAAGTCTTTATCAAACTCTCTCAGTCCCACCCGGAAGACTGGGAGCACGGCTTAAGTGCATGCCTTTGCTAAAAATCTAAAGGCAAACTAAAAGATTTCTGATGGATTATACTTTCAACAGCAGCTTTGAAAGAGGATTGGGATCAGAGGGCCTCTAGAGGTCTCTTCCAACTTATTTTTTCTCCTGATTCTCTGACATCCTCACTTTAGAGCCAGGCTCAGGGTGTTTTAAGAAATTGTTATTAATGCAACTCCCATAGATTTCAGTAGAAGCTGGGGATGTTTGGACCCAATTCTTTGTGCCAAATCTCCATCCGCAAAGTATTTTTTCACTTCCTCGCAGGGCYTCTGGAAACCTGGTCACTGAGGTTAAGGAGCTGCCTCTGTAACACACACTTTATTCAAAGTTTGGAAAGTGCATAATTAAAAAAATAGCAGAGAATCCTTATTAGCTGAGAGAATGGGTCTGCTGTTCAAGGTGCATTCTGGCCACAGACACCCTGATGTTTTTGCTTTCATGGAAAATAYCCTAAAATCCTCTTAAACACTAAGAGGACTGAAAGCCAACAACATGAAGCTTTCGTAAATGTCTGGTGAACCCTGGGGCATGGGCAGTGCTTAGTCTCTTTCGTCTTCATCAAGACTGGGCTTAAGTTCTGAGCAATCTATTGACATTAGTGAAATAAGAACAAAAATAGGAAAGAAATACACCTTAAAAAAAATAAAATAAAAAAAGTTGTTCAAGAGTTAAGGACACCGAATCAAATCTGATTTAAGAAACAAATCAAAGAGAAAATAGGCGAAGGTTAAAGAACAAGCTAAAATGGATTAAGCAGGCACGAGGTTAAAAATAAATAAATACATCTGTTTGCAAGTCCTCCAAAATACAAATCCTAGCATATACTCTTGGTATGGAGCCCCTTTCTCACTGACTAGGTGAAGGCCTCTGAATCTGTTCATTTTGATGTAGGTGCCTGAAATGGAATTGATGTTTGCTCATGACTGCTGTGACCACATGACTGACACCTACTTCTAATAAGGGCAACAGGGAGTTTATGCCTGTTGTACAGCCCAGTCTGCTGTACTATATGAATTCGCTTGCTTTTTAATTTGTCTCCACTCCACCGGCCTGCATGGTACCCAGCAAAGTTCAGGCGATCTTTATTTTTGATTTGGGAAAAACAAAGGGGGAACCTGGCAAAGAACTGAACCAACAAGATGTGGTCCATGATGCCCGACAACCTGCTTCTAGCCTCTCACTCCTCCAAACACGAGGACTACTGTGCAGCTTTTGGTAGCCTAGCTCTAAAACCCTACCTTGACAGCAGGCACTTAGAGAGCACGTACAGAATGATGCTTTCCACCATACGCTTAATTTGCCAGTTAGGGACTTTCTGAACCAATAGTTGCCTTATTAGTACCATGTTTAATAGTTCGATGTGGAATCTGKCTAATTGCTTTTCTTTTTACCAATTTGATATCAAGCTATTCMAAAGAGTGGAAAATGTAAAAGCTATTTCCAGGACAGCAGGTGAAAGAAAGTGACCACTAGGATGAAAAATGCTTGGTTCTGACAAGAAATACAAGAGGAATAGTACCAGCTGGCATTGCTAAGCTCACACAGCTAGTGGCTTCTGTAAGTAGCTGGCTAAATATGGGTGAACTAATAATCARTTGCCTTGTTTCCCCAGTATTAACTGAAGTAAAGGATTTGCAAGGTTTTATGCTGATAGTACGCACATTTCAATATAGCCACATGCATATTCATGAGTGATAACTGCTCTACTTCTTAATAGCAGTTTATAGCCAAATGACAAAAACCTAACTCAGACAAATCTCTCATTTAGCTTAAGATATCTGCCCAAACTAAGGCATTCAGGAGCCAATTTTAAATGCATGCCATTGAAAGCAGTTCCCTGACCCTCTTTGCCTCCAGCAACAGATTAGCACTTAGAAATAGCAAAATTTGACAGTGGCAACTACATTTTCAATACATCAGAGAGGCACAAATAATCTGGCCCAGAACAATAAAAGTTCTTCTTCCAGCAAAGGCCTCTGCTGTACYGCACAGCTTCTCCAATGGCTTGATACTTGCAGCCATACAACACCCAGGGCTTGCTGTCTGTTTTACAGCCACTGCCCAGGACTGAGCCTTGAGGCGGTGGTTGGTGAAAAGATGCAAAGGACCTTAGGAGGACGCACATTCCCTGAGTCTCAGCCTGACAGTTTGCAGAGCACTTGGTGATAATTTTGGATGGAAGGGGCATTGGAAATGCAAGTCATCAGGATTTAGCAGCAGTTCCAAAGCAAGCAGCCTATTCYCAGCTCACTGCTTTTCTTTGTCAGGCAGGGAGAAGCCGAGCCATTCTTAATCACCCCAAAGTCAACTAAGCTCACTAAGGGCACTGCCACTCCGTCACTTGATGATTAATTACTGCATCAGCAGACAGGGCTGCCAGCAAACAAGCAGACATTATCCATGACACATACGGAGCCATGAATTTAAAGGGAAATCTGCACAGCCACGCCAGCCATCCCAGCTAGCACTGCCTTGGAAGGGGAAAGGAGAGGCCTTAGCCTTGCCCCAGTAAATCCACATCTGCCACCCAGCACCTGCAACACCAACAAAGCTCCATCAGAATAAAACAGGATAAAAACATAATATCACTGGAGGAAAAAGTATACTGAGTTACTAYGCACCTGCTCCGTAGGGTGAGYGTCGTTTCATCTCTTCCCACCCAAACATACMCAAATCATGAAACAGAGCACTCCAGGGCCTTGAAATTAGCTTCTATATCCCCAGATGAAATAAATTAATTTGGGTTTCTTTTTGGTGGCTTCCTGGGAACAGAGTCCTGTTTTCTAGTTTGACCTTTAAAGTTACTAGCACTGGAAATTCATGAACGAAAAGCAATGGGAAACTGACCGATTCACTGGATTCCAGGAGATGGAGATGGAGAATTAAGGAAACACTGCAAATATTGTCCATATGCAGTTATGCACATGTTCATATACAGTTTTCCTGAACTGGCAGAACAGGAGGGTGATTACTTGTGATAATATAGGATCTGTATGTCCTGACAAACATGTTCACCCTCCTGTAGAAAGATGCATGGGAGACTCATTAGCCAATAGTAAGGGGCAAAAATAAATTTCCTTTTTCTTTGCTGCAGCAGAACTGCTTATGCTTAAAACAAAAAGAGAAAAGATTTGTCTATAAACAAAGGATATTTTGAAGCCTAATTTTCTTATGACTATATCCTCTCCCAGACTGGCAGACACTGGAGGGTGATATTCCAGTTACAGCCACTCCCCTGGGCCTGTTCCTTCATTTATTGCACCCACCAGATACTAGTGGGTGGTGTTCAGTTCTCACTGCTCCTTTGTCCCAAAGCTGGAGGCATCGTTTTGTTTTAACTGCACATCGCGTTCCTTGTCAAGGCAGAGCTAGTGCCCTGAGCAGAATTCTATTCACACAGTAGCGGTGGATTAAAGATCTGATTTTTCTTTTTAACAAATCAGTGTAGCAGATGGTATTGGGAAGAGAAAACATATGTACTACAGGGATGTAGCAGAGCTTCCCAGATCCCTGCTGTAGAGGGGACAGCACTAAAGGACAGATATATGCAGGATAAGAAATTATTAATATTGTATTTCATTTTTTATTTCCCCTTTCAGAGTACAGAGACCCTATGTGCTCCTTAGCTGACAGTGCTCTCTATAGCATCAGACTAGTTCAGCGACATTCTGGCTTTAATGCCTGATGGGTTCCTATCTCTGTAACTGCCTGCCATATCCAAAAATGTAGTTCACTACATTTGGTTGAGTGTAATGGCTGCATTTTTTCTGCCCAGAGTTTCTGACAAGGCTAAGGTACTGCAACTACTTGCAGTTAATTCTAAACTTTCAGTACAACTTTGTGAAAAAATACTATAAATATCCCTGTAACTCATCCTAGTCACTGAGTAATAGTAAATGCTGAAAACCTAACATGACCTTGGGAGTATGAATTGTTGAAACTGTTTGTGCAGAGGCACCCTCTGTGATGAATGTCCTGCTCAGCCTGCCTAATGGAGAGCCTGTCTCCAGCACCGCTTCTCCTGAGAGCCCCATGGCAACCAGGACTCCAAGACAGAAAGCATGTGCACTATTTACTTTCATGCTAGTGGAGTATCTATTTGGACATTTCACGAAGGCAGTTCGGGATAGCACTGCCTCTACCCAATAAAAATAGTCACAAGCAGTGGGGAAATGAATGAAACTCTCCCTATCTCTGTTGCACAGCTTCACCGAGGCAGTATTGGGAAACAGACACCCTTCCTTTCTCCATTAGGCCTCAGATTTCTTCTCCATTCCTATAAGAACTTAAAGAAAGCTGTCAGCTCTCCCTGGTGAAAATAGCATCAAACATTGACAGTATTTTCTCTGCCTGACCATTGCCATCTACTCACAATCATGGACTATTTAACAACTGAAGGGAAAGGAAGATGCTGCAGTCTCCTCTGCAACAGCCACATCTCTCTATCCTGCCCAGCCTTTTACTGGTTCCTTATAGCTGAGTAGCATCAAGAGGGCACCAGCAGCAGCAGACCTCCTACCAGGCAAAGTCACAAATCCATCCAGAAGACACCACATAGGCTGTTTCTTTTCACCAAATGAAATATATCTCACTGCAGTTCATTTTATTAATGCATTTTCAGGCCTTTCTGTGCGGTACACTTGACACTTGAAGTGTCCTTTGCACTGACTATTGCTGTAAGTTACTTCTTTGGAACAAACCTTGTTTTTTCCAGAGAAATAATGGGAAAASGGAGACGGAGGGTGACCTTGACATTGCAAATTCCCCTGGATTCTGTGCAACAGGATGAGGAATGTCACTTAGCAGGCAGGACTAGGGGCAAGGTCCTTCTCTTCGTTCAGAGCAGTATGTAAGGGACAACCGAAAATTAAATTTTATCTGTGAAATTTTGCAATTTTCTTGTAAAAAGAAGAGGTCCATTTCCTCCAGAACAGCACTAAACCTGGGGTACTGTGGTACTACYTCCGTGGGTGATGGGCCACCACGGAGTATACTCCAGGCAAGAAGCAATTCATAACTCCATGTAATTATTCAGTTCTTGCTTTCTGCCTAGTGAAAGCAAGCTGCTGCCAACACTCTTCCTGGAGCACAGCCCTTCTCCCTAAGCACTGTCTTTGCTGCAGTGGTAGATGTGCAGATGGGGGTTCTGCTCCTTGCCCACCCCACTGCCTTGCTTTCTCCTTCCCTATCCAACCTGGAGGCATGAGGAGAAGCAGTTCGGCAGCAGACCTCCTTTCCTGTGGTCTTGAGAAACAACTGACCCATTGCAAAGGGAAGGGGACTGCTTTATACTCTTATTGCACCATCAGACCAGTCAGGAGAACATGTTACACCCTAAATTTTGTACAGATAGAAGGAGAAAAATTCATAGCAGCTTTCACAGCCTTTGTCTCTCACTCTTACTCCTCCTTTTTTTTTCTGTCAGAGACAGAATTTTGTTCCAGACAAGTAACCTGTGGCAGKAGACTCAGCCAGGAGGGCACTCGGCTGGAGTGTATCGCACAGACAACGAGAGTGGAGGAGAAAGAGAGGGAGACGTGCAGGAAATTACAGCAACAAGGAAAAGCAACCTCCAGAAATACAATCTAAATATTTCAGCTCTGTTTCAGTGGCTGTCTCAGAAGACTGTGTTAAAGCAAGAATTTTTGCACTGAGGTCATATGCACCTTGTTACCTGAAAAATAAATAGAGAAGAAGAACAGGAAGTGAAGTGCTCAGAACTGGTTTATCAGAATGAGACAGCAACCTTTTTACGGATACAGATTTTCAGATTAACACAGAGCTGCTTCTGACATATCATAGGAGTGGCTCCAGGGACTTTCTGGACATGCAGATTTTCAGATCTGTGTATATTTAAGTGCAGCCTCATCAGACTGTACAATGAAAGACGCACTTCAGTCTGAGACAAAAAAAGAGGGGCATTTTCTGTACTTCTTTTGTGCTTTGCTCTATCCTTGTCAGTCGTTCTCCAGAGCTGGATTGAAAGTGTTTATTCAAAATGATATAATAACTGTGATGGATGGCTATTTCCAGTATTCACACAAATGCTTTCTTAACTCTTTATGTCTAACGGGTAATGCTGGGGGAAATAATCATGACAGGTCTTAATGCAACAAGCACTTAAGTACATGTGTAAACGCTTTGTTGATTTATGCTGAGAAACAAGCCTCTTTTGGGAGTGTGTCTTTGTCAACAAGAACTGGAATTCTTTGAACTTTAGCTTTCTTTGCCTGCTGGTAGCTTTTTTTATTGCCAAAATTAGATCACAGGATGGTCTCCTTAATTTTAAACTGGAAGAGAGTAAAACTGATGTATTATCTTGTGGCTACAAATCTCTAACTGATTTTCCCAAGCTGTTCTCCTTTGCTTTCGTTTCTGAGTATTAAAGGGAAAACAGAGAACCATTTTCACCAAATGAAAATACATATATTGGTCGCATTGCATGAAAATGTCATTTTTTCCTGTCAGCTCTATTCTGGTAGGAAGCAACGAAGTACATACCAGAGATGACAAGACTACCGCTCCTCATCCACTTTCTGTAAATAGCTTCCAATTACTAGTATCTCACACCTTCAAACTAGCTCTCTAATGAAAGAGGTTTTTTTTTTTAGCAAATTCAGAGTGGCCTTGGAAGAGTGGTCTTTATTCTGAAAAGCTTCAGGAGAGGAGAAAGGATTCAGCAAAGGACTTGCTTGGGAGAACTGCTTTATGCAAGTCCCATGCCAGCAGCAGTGAGTTTAATGTATAACCAATGCAAACATCACGCTCTCGTGGCCTCTGTAAATGTCTCCACTCTGTGAAGACTAGATCTACTAGCGAGGGTTATGTAGCTGCAGCTCTCTTGGTCCTTCTGCCCCAGGGAACTGCAGCTGTCTGCAAGGAGATGAAGATGGTGGCTGGTGCTTTCACACAGAAAGGCATCTGCTGATCAGAAAAGGGAAGGCAGCTCAGAGGACGTGATAATCACAGCCCATCACTAATGCTGATAACAACCTTTCTCAGTCATCTCCCTGACAGTGTATCTTTTTCTGCCTCATTGGAGACTAGGGCGGGGAATCAGGATTGTTATTCATATATCCAGCCTGGGTTCCTTTTTCAAATAGGGTTCCAGATGGCCAACAATTTCGATTCAGGTGAACAGCTCATTTAGCAGTATAGGGCCGACAATTCAGCAATTTGAAGAGCAAACAGGAACTCAAGGCAAATAAAAAAAGAAAAAAAAAAGCATAAATCTCACTGGCGGGGGGGATTTATGAATTATGAAAGTTGAAACTGTGATGGTGTGCACCTGAGTCCTGCCTCAGAGAAAAGCGCATGAATTTTAAGGGTCTTTGCACCTATCCAGAGCAAACCTTAACTTGTCATACAACTGCATGTATATATGAATTCAAAAAGAACTAGAACAGGTTTTCTAGCATATTTTAATACAAGGCAATGTATTTTTATAATGCATCTTTCATGCAAAATGTCAAATACAGTTTGCAGAGAAAATCAAGTAGAAACCAAAGAGGAAAGGAAGATCTGAAGGTGAAGGAGTAAGTATCACTGAGGAGTGACAGAACGTCAGAGCAGGGACCATAGTTGTTTATTTATGTTTATAGCTGGTAACTGTATATTGCAGGAGTTATTTATTTATATATTTATTTTTTAAAAGCTTACATTTACAGGGGAAATAAACCAGACTGAAACTGCTTATTGGAAACTTCCTTCACTCTAGATTTGGAAATTTCACTACTTATATTGTGTGTTTGCTGGAGCAGAGACTGGGATGTAACCATCTCCTGGGCCCCAAGAGCCTTCTCCTTTTGTGAATTACTGTCCCTGAACATCAGGATTTGCAGGTTCAGGGTCTTGAGGTTTGTTATTCATTTGGGGCTCAGGACTCAAAAATTCTCATTTGGCTTTGTTAGTCAGCAGATAATTTAGGCAGATCGAGTTTGGCAATAGGAGCAGAATTTACTGAGGACATCTGTCCAGACACTTATGTTCCACTCCACCAGGCTTTGCTAGATGGAAGGAAAAAACCCAGTGCTGTAGAGCACCAGAGATCTAGTGACTCTTCCCCTGGTTTTCTGCAGCTGTCTAGTTAATCACTGAACAGCTCCACTGGGGATCAAGATATTCTCGCACTATAGAATTTTACCGGTAAATATGTATATTTTTCTCTCTAATGCTGCTATTCTTAATTAAATCCTATGTGGAAGCAGAATCAAACCTAGTATGACAATTTCCAGGAAGGACAAATACTAGCTAAGATCCTAACTCTTGGATTAACTCTTTTTTTACATCACTGTGTTATGAAATGGGGTCTCTGAAATGATTTATTAGCCTAAATTTGGACCTAGCTGGTTTCATAGTAATGAATCCCGCTTCACATCAGCTGTCTTCTCAGAGGGCTAAGGCACTTAGAAAGCAATGGAAAACTAACACTGCTGTATCCACATTCTTAATTCTGTTGGCTAGATGCTCTGACTTCTTATTAAATCTGCTTTGAGGATGGCCATTAAAAACGCATGGGTGACTGGCAAAAGAGTAAAGAGTCCCCCACCTTTGGGTCACAGCTCTGCCCTCACACCTGCACGGAGGCAACGAAGAGCCATCGCCTGCCAGCAGCGCGGGGTTGAAGCCTCACCATTAACGGCAAAATTTCCCTCTGGGCCCCTGCATGAAGCACAGCACGGGATCAGTGTGGGGAAACCTGAGCTGTTCCAGGAATTTGGCAATTCAGCACAAATCCTAGAGCTACTGTTTAAAATAGAGAAGCTACTAGGAAGTACTATACTACAAAGTATAAACTCCTGACCAAAAAGTAAGTACTTTTTATGTACTGTAAGGCTATCTATCCTCTCACTGACTGTGAAAGAAGGGAAAGAAAACCTTGGGTCAGTGGATTCATGGATCAGTTTAAGATCTTGCTTTTATAGTCTCAAATAGTTTGGTATGGTTCCTGGTTTCAGCATGCCTTTTCAGTATTTTTCCCTCCAAGTATTTCCAATGCAAATAATGCCTGGAGCTTGGGAGTGCCATTTATTTACTACAATAATTGATCATTTCCATAGCATGAAGTTAGAACAAATCTGAAACGAAATAAGATATCCCTGTAAAGAATAGCAATCCCATGATTAAACAGAACAAATTAATCTTGAAAAGAAAGAAATATTCAAAGGTCAACCTATTGTTCTTTGTGCCTAAGAAATTTTCTCCCTTCTTCTGATAAAAATGAARGAATGTAGCCTTGTAGACATTTGCCATTTTTCAGACAAAAAAGAAAATCTCATGTTTTTTCCTCTTTTTTTTTCTTTTCACCTTTTTAGTTTTGACATAAATATAAAACATAAAGCATCAAAAAATACCACAAATGCAGACAATCTTAAAAGATCAATAAACAATTCAGTGGATCTAAGAGAGCATTCTCATAACCTTCCAAAATGGCATCCTAATGTTCTATATTAATTGAATACAAATTTTTGAAAAACAGCAAAGCAAGCACAACTCAGGCAGGTTGGGAATGTTGATTTTTCTTCCTTAATTGTGTTGTGAAGCCACCTCCACAGATAATWGAAAAACAAATTAGCATGGAGGACAAAAGAACATAGAAATGACACAAATGAGTAATAAAAACAGAGATAGGAAAGTGAAGGAGACTAAAGAACAAGCCATCCTTGCTTCACCTCCCCTTCCTCATCCACACGCATAGACCTGGCCCAAACAGCTGACTTCTGGCCACAGCGGTCAGCAGACATGTGGGGCAAACCAGCAGCTCTCCAAGCTCCGGAAGCAATCGGCAGCCGCTCACCCTGTACGACTGCACCATCCCCACGACCACGGTGCCCACAGATGTCTTTATGGAGCTATTGTTTGTTATAAAGCAATTCACCCACTCCTTGTCCTCCCACCACTTGCCATTTTCCACGAGCAAAGACAGGGAGCACACTTTCGCAGTTACTTGGCTTAAATTTAATTTCTGAGGCAATCAGCTTCAGCAGAGCTGCTGATTGCGGCCCTCCTGTAAATGGGGATTAGCTCCTAAGTGAACAGCTAAAATAGCAGTTCTCCACCTTCACAGTGCTAGTCCACACACACTGCATACATTGTSGCCATTGGTGGGGGAAAAGATGCACTACTATTCTTTGATTTTAGGGAACATCTCAATATATGGGCATTTTCAAGCTTTTTTCTCCACAATCAAACCTTGAATTTACCTAAAAGTTCCAATAAAAAGCAACATTCAAAAAGTGTCAAGGAGCTTTTTTTAATCATCAACAAGCAGGAAGATGGCCCAAGATGCACAGTGTCAGGTTTGTGTCATTGTAATGCAATGCATCAAGTATGTGTCAAGACTGCCCAAAATTTTGCAGATTCATTTTAGGTAAGCATGCTTATAAAAAAATCTCATTGTTTAGCTAAAATGTTCCTAGCAGGACATACTTCAAGAATAGCCTGAAAGTACCTGGAGAAATAGTAGTTTCACACCTTTCTTCTTTGGGCCACTTGAACGAAAAAGGCATAAAAATGAAAAGTTGTGGGAAAGAAATCAAATTTTTTTAGCACTTATCACAGTTCATATCATTCCCAGGTACAGTGGAATTTTGAGGAAATTTCTTATTTTAATAGAACAAATTTAATTCTGACATTGAAAATAGGCAGTGATTATTCTGGGGTTTGTGAAATAAAATATATCCGGAAAACTAAACCCAGGGAGAACTTAAAACCTGTGTCCAAAACTCTTTAAAACATATTTTGAGTAGACCTGAAAATCGCAGGCCTCTCTTCTCTGATTCTCTAAAATTCTCGAGTAAACACAAATTTTTCTCCAGGTTTTGATCAAGAGTGAAACTGAACATCTGCTCAGCTTCTATGATGTCCAAGTTGCACTGAAAGGTAGAAATATGCAAAGAAGGAAAATAAAGGTGGAACAACATCTGTATAAGGAACTAAATACACTATTGCCATTCAGCTTGGAGAAGAGGCCCAGAACGGTCTGGCCAGTTGTGAGAATTCATTTGTTCTTTCAAAAGGAGTCCTGCGAGATACAATCAGAGACTTTACTGAGTCATTTAACCCATGCATAGTTTACATTTTCTAAATCATATACTCCAGCCATGATATTAAAGTTTTCTCTGCAAAACTGTCTTGCACAGTCAGACAAGAGCTTGCTCTGGACCTCTGAGCCACCTAGAAGCTGGATATCCACATTAGCCTAGACACTGATCCCAGACCTGCTATGATGAAGCCTCTTAGCTGAGGCTCAGTTCTATGCTAATTGCAACCCCATGGCTTACAGTCAACTTGGCCCACACCCAGAGCAGACCCCCATCAGCCTGCAAACTAGGGTGCAAACACCACATCRCTGGGGACGCCAGCATGCCACAGCTCTCCCATCTAGTCATATTCCTTTCTCTTTCCTTGGCTGCCTTTTTAGCCCTTCCCCACGGCTTGTGTTGTCTTTCTCTCCTGCACTGAGCTTGACTGTCATGCCAGTCTGGTGTGCAGGTGCAGCCTGTCCCGCTAGGCATCATTCAATTCCATCTGCCCTTCTGCCTTCTCCAGCCACCTGGCTTGGGGTTTTTTTGTTGCTGTTTTTGTTTTTCTTCTTCTTTTTTTGGGGGGGGGGGGCTGGAAATCCACCTATCTAAAACACAATGGTGCAAATCTGACTTTCCAATGACTCCACAACTGTGTTACAGCTCATAAGGACAGGAACATACCTGTCAGGCATGCTGGGGACATAATTTCTCTAAAACTCACAGATTATGCCTCCACTATTAAGACAAGAGATGGAGGGGACAAGAATTCTTGGTTGGCTAGACAGGGCACTCATTTCATTACCGCGCTGGCAATGCCCTCCTCACTTCAAAACACTGCACAAGAACATCCATTCAATTCATATTTAAGCTATTATATGGATGGTGCATGTATAAATAAAGAAAATAACTGAGCAAAGGGAAGAATATATGCAAATACGGTTTCTCACTGCTACAGCAGTATTCCAGCACACCAAGCTCTTGGCCATTACCGGCCAGTACTATTCTCCCTCCTTTCCCCTAAACCTAWAGTTCAGGTAAAAGGAAAGGCCTCTTTGAAAGGGCTTCTCAGAAATGTCGAGCATTTTGAAATATCCTAGTAATGCATCTAGGACTTAGATCTGATGCCACCAGATTAGATACATGCAAGAATGACTGTGTTAAGGTATGCTGTGCAAGAGGTTAGTAAGGACATTGCATCCCCCATTCCCTGGGCAATTAAAACATCATCCTTGAAAAGCTACCATCTGGTAATGCCTGATAAAAGCCAGCCAGGACAAATTGGACTGTGCCAGTAGGGAACCCAGTGAGATGTTTTCAAAGACTGGCAGACTGCCAGGGAGATGCAGACTTTTGGTGCTGAGGGTCTGTGAGCTCTTTCCATGCCTGTGTGCTCCTTATCCTCTGAGGCGCGTTGCTAGCACCTCTCCATTCCCAAGAGAATGTTTTCATGTATAGGACATAGCACTGGTGTGTTAGTTTGTGTAAGTATAACATTTCAAATACTCTGGAGAATTCAAAGACAAGTCTTGCTAGACTCTTTTCTGGCACTTTTCCATACTGACCTYGGAGCAGCAGTGAAAACTATGAATGCCCCTTTTAATTCTATAACTGTGGGAAGAGAAATAACGTAAATATAAATCTGGTGATTCTTACCTTGAATGAAGCCTTTGTATTGAGAGTGTGTACACGAGTACAGCCCTATTTCCTTTATGCCCYTCTTGTTGCTAAAACAGCAGTACTCAGCGGGGAGCATACATTGACTAGAAGCTCACCTTCCCCTCAAGCCTCTGTAGCCGAGTCAGATGAACATCCAACAGTGGATGAAAGTAACTGAGTCTGAGCAGGTCTTCGATGCAAACCACCAGCCTCAGTTCACGCTTACAATCAAAGTACTGAGCAATGAACTGGCACAGTGCTTCCAGGCTTGGAATCTGCTTCAAAATGAGTGAGAAATGAGAAGCTATTTTATTTGTCTGATCACCCTACAGCCAATCACTCTGAAGAGCTGGTTGCTGGACTCTCCAGCACAACACATGAGAAGAGAGGGGTCCTGAGAGACCTTCTGTGCAAAGTTCACACGGGTAGGACAGAATGAAAATGAAACTTCCTCAAAGTAAAAACATCCATAATTTCCTCTCAAATGCCTCCTCCAGAACCAAGGGGGAAAAAAAATGCAAAATCAGAGGCAGCTATTTTCCCCAAGGCAATGCACAGAAGCTGACCTAGCAAAAGCTCATCTTTGTTTCTCTGCTGCGGATTTTTTGTTTTGCTTTGTTTTTGTTTTGTTTCTAATGGCACCAATCTAGCTGTCCAAACTGTCTCTGTTCCTGCAGAATAATAATCAACTTCCTAGTTCAACAGCTTTATGTTGTGAATATTAAAAAGAATATCCGAAAACATAGCTCACCACCATTGATTCTCATCCATTTTAACCTCTTGAAAGAATTTAGAAAAGCTGAAGATGCCACCAAAATATTATCAAACGAGAGGAATGATGGGGAGAGGCAGGAGAAATAATTTGAAGACATACAAACATATTAGCAATGCAAATATTCATTTAAAATATGAATAGCCTTCTCTGGGAGGTGGAATAATTTCTTAACTTCTCCTGGAACCAACGTAGTCCGTACAACAAAACTTAGAGCAATACAAGCTATATCATATCTCTTTCTTACCTGTTATCGTTGGTGTACCAACAACCTTTTACCTTCTTATTCTGTATAATTTTAATTTAAAAAAAAAATCAGCATCTGCCTATCTAACAGAAAGATACTTAACTCCTTCCAGGTATGATTTCTACATTCAAGGCATACTGTATGTTCAAATTCATCCAGAACCCTTCACATTGTGAAGGCCAAGAAAGATATTTCACTGGAGGGTGAAGCAGCTGCCATGACTGACAGCGGACCACCCATAGCTCGGCACATTAGAAATTGTTTAATTAACAGTGGGCATATGAGCCAGGACAATCTGGGATAGCTGCTGGCACTCCTTCAAAGGACAGCAGAATTCATGAATTGCATATGGGCTAAGGAAGTCCTCTTTTAAAGACCTTTTCTGCAAACCAAAACATTATTCAAACCTTCTTCATGGGTAGGTCACGCTGTGTTATACCACCAGTGTAGCTGCCAGCTTAGCTTTTCTGAGACAGTGAGACTTAACTGGCATTTAGTGAGCGTCAAGAGAATAGCAACAAGGGTAACAGGGTTTGATGCAAACCTCGGTGGCACTTGGAGTGAGGGCATGATGCCATGGGATCTGAAATACTACTGCAGAGCTGAGGCAAGCTACACTTACCGTGCAATCCCTCCGGCAGTGAAGAGGGGCGAAGCCCCTCGCCCCCTGTGCTCCCACAGGGCAGCCGGCTCCCCACTGCTCCCACYGCTGGGCGCTCAGCCCTCCTCTCACTCCTTGCTCGAGGAGCCTTCCTGCCCTCGCAGGCCTTGCACCTCCCCGGGGCACCGGCGCCCGCCCGGCCCGGCTCGCGGCCCCTGGCCTGGGCGCCGTCCGCTTCGACGACCGCRCTCTCTTCAGGGAGCCGCGCAGGCAAGAAGCCGGGCAGAAGGGCTGCAGCCTGCCAGGGGCGAGCTCGGCCAAAGGGCCCCTTCGCCCGTCCGAGGCGCACCTCCCCGCTGAGGGGCCTACCTGCTTGGCGCCGCTCTTCTCTCCTCCGCCTGAGCTCGCGTCCTGTGCTTTGCCACCGCCAAGGGGAAGGGAGGACGCTGGCGGCAGAGCCGCTGAGGTCTCCTCACACCCGTCGAGGAGCAGCGCCGGCTGCGCGGCCGCACTGAACGAGATGGAAAGCCATGCCAAGGCGAAACGCCATCACTCGCTGCTAGCATCCCGCACGCAGACCCAAACCAGCGGCCGGGCGAAAGGCAACGTCCTGCCGGCGTTTGAGCTGCCACCCCTCGTGTGCGGGGGGCCGAGCTCTGCCCCAGAAAGACGTCGGCGGAGCCGAGACACCCGCAGCGCCCCGCGGCCTCGCCGTCCTTGGCTGCCCCACGAGCGGGCGGGAGCCGGGTCCAGGGCCAGGGCCGCGCCTGAGCCACCACGTCCGCGCTGCCCCGCAGCACGGGGGACAGGCAGGACGGAGCGGGGCGCGGGGCGAAGCGCTGCCCGCTGCGCCGGGCCGGGCGGGGTTCGGGGCTGGCTGCACTTCGGCTTCGGCCCCGCAGGGGCGGCCAGAGGGAGGCCGAGGGCGAGGGCGATGCCCCGAGGAAAGCCGCGGGGGCCCAGCCAGGCCTCCCCGGCGGGGAGCGGAGCCCTCGTGGCTCCCGGCTGTGCGGCGGTTCCCGGGGAGAGGCGAGCTGGTCCTCCAGCACGGGAGGCCTCAGAGCAGGGCTGCTCGTGCTCCGAGGTGAGAGCCAGAGGAGCTGCTGCTACATCCGAGTCCCGCTCGAGCCTCTTCTCCTAGGGCGTTTGCRAGCCTCAGCGTGTCCCCGCCGCTCCTCAGTTCTCTGCAGATAAACAGGCGGGCGGATTTGTGAGGCGGCCCTGTGGTCACCCGGGGAGGCCGGGGCGGCCAGGCCTTCCCGGGCGAGGACGAGGAGTGGTGGTCGCAGCTGGGTTCCTCACGGGCGGGTGGTGACGGTGCCGGTGCCGTGAGGAGGCCGAGGGGACRAGACGCGCAGGGCGCGCAGGCGGGAGAACGGGGCTAAGGGGGCGGTTTTCCTTAGGGCTCTGCTCCGTGTGCAGCCSCTTCCCCGCACGGGGGCCTGCAGGCTGCGTCCGGCTCAGAGCTGAGGAGGGGAGACACCTCCGCTCGGCTTCTTCCTCGCGAGGAGGCTGCGATGCCCTGGCGCGACGGCAGCAGGGCTGGCTTACGAGGGAGCCTCGGTCCTCGCTGGCCCCGGCTCCTGTGCCTGCGGTGGCCGTTTGCTCCTCAGCTGGGCTCTGCTACTGCAGCAGGTGCTGGGGGTGGTTTACGGGGCACGGGTTGCCCGGGGAGGTTGTCRAGTCTCCTTCTCTGGAGATGCTCAAAACCCGCCTGGATGCGATCCTGTGCAGTGTGCTGCAGGTGACCCTGCCTGAGCAAGCGGGTTGGACGAATGTTCCCCAGAGCCCCCCCCAAACTCAGCAATTCTGTGGTTTGGACAGTGTATCGTCAAACTGAGCTGTGCCTGTGCAAGATCCCTCCTGTTGCTTGACGGAAAGGCTGGTGCCGGGGAATGGACACGCTTGGTTGTGCTGTGGCAGAGACTGGGAAGTTACTGCTCTTGTATTAACTTGACACTGGCAAGTCTTTGTCTCCTAAGCSCTGTTTCTGTGCCTCTCAATTTAGAGAAGCCAACAATTTAGTATGAGTTGGCAATAACTGTAGAGCACTGTAATGAGTCCCTCAAACTCTAATGTAACTAGGCAGTTAATAGCTGCTGAAATCTCTTTCTATGCCATGCTATTGGTACCTTGGAGAGATGAAATAGATATTYTTTGTTCTTTAATAAAGTTTTATGGTAAGAGCTTTGTTCCTTGGCTCAAAACTTTTTTTCTCCCCCCCCCCCTTTTTTGGTGTCATTCTGGGGAAAAATTCTCAAAACTGAAACTGCTTTGGCCTCTGAAAAAGCATGCTTATTCAGTGCAGTTTGTTGCCTTTTGTTTTCTTTAGATGTTATGTTGTCACAGGTTGACACCTTAAGTTTCTTCTGAAGCTCTCCTCATTTTGGATCCTGATTCTCCACTTTGAAAGATGGAACTTGTTACTTTTCCAGTGTACTTAAGAAAATAATTCAGCGTTTTCTGGGATCTTCCACCAGGATCCATCTATATGACATCATTCATTTTTAGACCACATGGTCCTTACAGCTGTTGACAGCAATTGGTAAGACAGTTGTAATCTACAGCTCTGATCTTTTTCTTGTCACTAGAGCATTTGCAGTTTGAGAGGGTTTCTCAATTCCTGCTTTGCATAAATGCTTTCTTGGAACTCCTGGAARCATTTTTACCACTTCTGAATATTATTACTTAGGCAATAAGTAATAACCACCTCCGAAGTTGAACAGGATGGGACCCAGTACTGAGCCCTGGGGGACGTCACTAGCCACAGGCCTCCAACTAGACTCCACGCCACTGATGACGACCCTCTGAGCTCTGCCTTTCAGCCAGTTCTCMATCCACCTCACTGTCCACTCATCTAACCCACACTTCCTGAGCTTATCTAGGAGGATGTTATGGGAGACAGTGTCAAAAGCCTTGCTGAAGTCAAGGTACACAATGTCCACTGCTCTCCCCTCATCTACCCAGCCAGTCGTGCAATCATAGAAGGCTATCATGTTGGTTGAGCAGGATTTGCCCTTGGTGAATCCATGCTGACTACTCCTAATCACCTTCTTTTCCTCTGTATGTTTGGAGATGACATCCAGAATGAGCTGTTCCATCACCKTTCCAGGGATGGAGGTGAGGCTGACCGGCCTGTAGTTCCCTGGGTCCTCCTTCTTGCCTTTTTTGAAGACTGGAGTGACATTGGCTTTCTTCCAGTCCTCAGGCACCTCTCCAGTTCTCCAGGAGATAAAAGAGTTGATCTCTGCTAGGTTTCACAGAGGCTGCAGTGGTAGACAGATGTTATAAAAGCTCTATAGCATCCCAGAGGAAGCTTCTACTACCTGATGGATAGTAAACAGAAGGAATGTRTTCAAAGTAAAAACTCTTCTTAGTTGAGAACTACTTAAGACTTTTGTTTTTTGGCTTACTAAGATTTATTGGGTTTTTTTGGTTGTTCCCCTTCCCCAACTCTTCACTCCTTCCTGTGACTTTGCCCCCCCCCCAGCAAAAAGGCAATTGCTTAAGAGGATTTCCCAGTCCTCCAGAAACTGTGTAAGCATAGGTTGCCTCAAAAAAGAGAAGCCAGAGCTCACCAGCATTCTGTGTTAATTTGCCATAATATATCCCCCTGAAATTGAGTAACTTAAGCCAGTAGAAAAATAAAAGAAAACTGCCTCTTTCTGGAAAAAGCAGGAACTGAAACACTTCTATATGCAGTTCTGCAATGCAGCTATCCCTGGACAGAATGCAGGAGTGGTATAAGGTTCACTAGATGTGGTTTCACAATGTAGGATATTATTTCTTGCAGTTGTATAGCTTATTCTGGAACATRTATCTGAAACTGCGTCAAGACTTCCGTGCTACACCTAGAGTATCTCTTCTATCTTTGTGCTATGCTTGAACAGCAATAAAATAAGAAGCAAAGCAGATGGAATTACAGAAATATCTTTGGTTTATTCAGATGAACSCAGAAGAATGGATATTTTGGTGATTGGATAGTATGTGTTATTAATCATATAGGTTAGTCACCACTGATTGTTTTGTCTGCTCTACAGAGTATATAAACCTTTGAACATAGCCTGCTATTGTTGTAGCTATCCAWGATTAAAGTATCCTGATTAAAAATGTTTGGCAGTATTGATTAATGGGACTGAAATTGATAACATATGGTCATCAACAATCTTTAAAAGAAGCTGTAAYTCATAAAATAACATCAAAGAAATCCCTGTTATTCTTTCTTCCTCAGTTACTTTCTCTTTGTAAATATCTTTAATTCCATTTCTATTTTATGTCTAGACTATGATGAAGTGGTAGAGTGGTTACATTTTGCAACTTTAAAATGTATGTCTACATTTATTGGATGTCATTTACCAGTACTTTTTTTTTTTTTTTTTTTTTTTAGAACAGCAAGGTTTTGAAATGTGAACTTTCATTTATAAAGAACAAAACAACAACGAAAAAGTCACTGCAGTTGGTGATGGAAAGTTAGTGTTCTAGGGCCAAGGATTTCCAGCACAAATAGCGTTTGAATAGGTGTTTGTGTGGTATTTATAAATTTTCTTTCTCTGTGACAGGTGACCTCTCAGATCAAAGTAATTCTAATTTTTTGGAAGTGATCTTGAACTAAAGGCATGTATATGACTCCTCTGGTACGAGGGCATTTTGTGGATGAGACAAAGTAGAATGACACTCAATTAAGGGTGGGATTTGTAGTAGGGTTTGCGTTTTTTCCTCCTATTTTCATATATACATATCAAGCATGAAATCCAACCACAATAGGAGCCGATCACCTACAAGGATTAAAGACAGTACTAGGCTTTGGTTTCACTGGTCAAAGCATACAAGGCAATACCAACTTACGTGATTCCCTATTACCATACTATTGCTCAGCCGCGAATTACTTCCACCTACTCAGATGTGTTAACACAAATACTTGTGCAGCAGCATTGYGAACCAGCAAATTTGACTTATTAAAGAAAAATGTGTTAGGGGGCTTATAGTTTCATTCCCCAATGAGGATCGCTGCATGCTAACTTCTTCTGTGCCAGTACTACTGGCTCAACTGCAGGGGCTGGCATGCTGGACACGTGGTCAGGCAAGAACAAGGAGGAGCAAGAACAAGGGGTGGCAAGGCAGCAGGGCTGTTTTAAGTCACTATTTGTTACAATGTGAGGTTTTAATCTTGATAATGGAACCTACATACCTGAATGGCTTTAAAAAAAACAAGTTTTGTGTGAAATTTGGATGTTAACTTCCTGGTAGAATGTATAATTGCAGGGCTGAAATTGTAATATGTCACAAAAATTACTTTTTTGTGTTCTTGTGTTAGTGGAAAACTCTGCTTTTGGTTACAGCCAGCCCCAGTGCTGTAATAGTGGTGTTGCATGGGTGTAATATGTGTGGTGTGGGGGGGAGGAGGCAGGGAAAGAAATTTGCTTCCTTGTCTCTGCACAAACTGTAAAATACAGACACACAATAGTGTGGAATTGGTGCCTCTGCATGGCCATTTCCCTGATTGGAACATCAAAGTGGTTTGTTTCATTTTTGTGGCAGTGTTCCTCTGCTAGCTGCCAGGCTTTACACTCAGAAAAGAGTAAGAAACATTAGGAATTACTTGTCATTCAGTAGAACTAATAGCAACTGAAGAGAATAATTTGTTATTCACATGCTTATTTAAGGTTAAGACACTGGGCGATTTGATAAACTAATTCATAAAAAGACTAAGGAGCTGAAAACTTAAGTTTTTAAAACTGAATTTTATTTTTAAGTATGATCTTTATACTGAAGTGTAGCTTTCTATAAAACATAGATCATTATTTCCATCAATGATTTCAGCTTAGATATTTCTTTTTCAGTTTGTCATAATGCAACATAATGTAATGGTGAAATAGGTTGTAAAGATCCAGTCAGACCTGAATTAAACGTATGTTACCATTGTCTCCAAACAATACCACCAAACCCATAGACTTCAGCAGGGTTTATCAAGAAGAATTAATTACAAATGTATGGATGCTATATAGTAATGTAGAAGCTTTATAGAATTGTATATCCCTGCTTTTGGAGCATAGCTTTACTCTAGAAGGTAGCTTTCTTTCACATAATCTAACCTGGGAGAGAACAGCTTTTGCCTTGGACATAGAGGCTAGTGGGAGAGTGTTGGTGAATTATCAGTGCCTGGGAATTTAGTTGTATCTTTAATGCCCAGGGAGTGATTACCCCTCTAAATAGAAGAAGAACCTGCAGAGCTCCTCTAGTTTCTAGAAATCTCAATTAAATTAAAAGCACCACTACACYCATGCAAGAACGTTTTCTGGATGTGCAGCTAAGTGCCAGAGACAACACTTTAGTACGAATTTTTGTTAACTTCATACTGAAGTGATAATTTATGCATCCCCTCCTGGGATTAAAACAAAGGGTGTCTATACTAACATTTTCAAAAAGAAAAAKGAAAGAAAAAGAAAAGAAACATGAAGCTAAAATCTGTGGCTAGATCTGCTCAAATTGTGTTTGTAGCCACACTTGTAATGAAATAAAATGATTGGACTTCAATGGAGCTGAAGTAAATTGCGTAGTGGAAGGAGTGTTCCAGGTAGATACTTACATGGAAACCAGGGTATAGAGCTRTAGTTGCTTTTTGCCATGTGGAATGGTGCATACTGTAGGTGCTGTTGAGCTGCAGAAGGAGAACAATAGTTTTGTGGCCGCCTTTAGCATTCTCCCATGCCCCATGATGCATAGATACAGAAGATAATTTTCACTGCAGTTAAACTGAAGGGATCAGATGCCTCTGGATGTGTGCATCTCTAGGAGATGCAGGGAACCACAGCTGACTTTAACCTGTAATCTCACACTGATATTTAAGGTTAAAGTAAGTGTTAAAGCTCCCAGTGAATTCACTGGTGGCAAGGTTACATTTAGATTGTACTTACAGAGGAGCCCTAAGGCTTCTCTCAAGTCCAAACTCACCATCTCCACAGTCAGAAAAACTGCAAGCATATCCCTTGGCACAGCTGCAGGCCATCTCTCAAAGCATGCAGGACCCCAAGGACCCAAAACATTCAGTGCCTTTTTATGCTGATGATAGTCTCCCTTCAGGCTGCTCCAGCCTCAGAATAAACAGATGAGCTAATGTAGGAGTATTGGGCTCTTCAGGAAGAATGCTGTCATCCCTAATGTATTGTGTGTTTTCTTTGCTTTAACCTCAGGCTCTGTCCATTCCAGAAATACTGTCATTCTGCTTCTGTTGTCAGAAAGTGATGGTCAAACAAGGAAAGAGTTTGCATGGCAGCAGTTTGGCTGGGGAAATTTTCTGTTTAATAATCTCTGGGGAGTGCTTACACACAAGGATTTGCCCAGACACAGGGCACACATGGCGCTAACTGAACATGCGGTGCTTTGGAAGGTGAGCTGAGCTCTGCTGTGTCAGATACCAGCTTCAGAAAGGGCTGCCAAGCAGCTATGCTGTAAGCAGCCRTCGAAGGACTTTGTGTTGCTGCCATCCAGCTCATTAGCTTTCAGTAGCTCTCACATGTTTGTTTATATAAACTAAATCTGCAAAAACAAGACAGTATGTCAAAGTCAAATTACTTGGTGTGATTCTCCTCCAGCAGGAAAAGATGGAGCTACTGTACTCATTCATCTTTCTCTCTCACCGTAAGGTAAAACACAATTAGCAGTGAGAAGAGGCTGCCAATCCAGTGAATAATCTTAGATATCTCTGAGCAGTTAAGCATGTTCATTAAGTTGGCATTGCAGCAGGAGTCTGAGTTAGAAGACTTCCAGTGATCTCTTTTGGAGGAGTATTTTTTTCCCTGCGYAGCAATGAAGAATACTTCCTAAGTCTAGACTGTTTTGGCCAGGTTCTTGTCTGCTTTCTAGTGGCTTTTCACTTCAGGAGAGCTGCTCCTGATCTGTACAACTCTAATCAGAAAGAGGCATGCCTTGCTTCTGATATGTGTRTCTTCTAATTTTAGGAATATGTGATACTGTATCAGATTTACTCTAGAATCTCCTATATCCACAATCTGTTCCTTCTCTTGTATTTCCTTCAATATAATAGCTGWGGGACTCCATAGGTAGAATGTCAAATTTGACAGACCTGATTGTATTGAAGACCCACCATCTAGATTTCTAATCTTGGCATTAATATCCAAAGAAACGATGCTGCGCAATGCTGAAGAGTCTCTGTGCTGTCATCACAACAACTCTCCATGTTTAACTGAGTAGTTTACTTCTAGTAAAAGAAAGACAAATGCCCTTTGGGATTATGCTTTAAAAATGCTGAAACTTGCATCGCTTTTTCTTTGCCTTGAATGAATCAGATCATTTTATCTGGATGTAAGGATGTGTTCTGGCTTATAGATGATGAATATATGTAACCATGATTCAGCAGTATAAATCACAAATARTACTGTGGAGGTCAGAAGTGCTATAATAAAGAAATTAGAGTACAAGAGGAGAGGAGGGGGAAAAAAAGTAATGAACTTTGACTGTTCTTTACAGGCCTTACGACGTGAGATTTGTTGCAAGCATTGACTTCAGGGGGAATTCACTCACAATAGGTCAGCATTAAGATAGTGAAACTGCTTCTAAGAATTCAGCAGAAGATTTAAGTCCCCAGGTTTGTAGGGCTTCAGCAGCCTGTCCCTACTTCTCCTTGGCAGTATTGGCACACTTACAAGTGGATTGATTGTCATCTCCCCCCCATTGCTGGTGATGAGCATTGGGTTATCAGGAATGGGAAACAGGTGAGCCTAATCACTGCATCCTTAATCTTTATGGCAAAACCCAGGAGGAAGATGTAACCCCTCATGAGCAACTAAGGTTTTRCCTTGTTTGCAGCTGTCTTGCTTGTGAGATGCTATGTGGATGCTGAGTATTAGATAGCATATGCCTTGCTCTGTTCCTCTGCCTGCARCTTCCACAGCCCAAGATCTGCCTAGGGTCTGCCGTCACCCTTCAGCATCCAAAGACATCCCTTCTCCTGCCCCATTTTAAATGCTGCAATTTAAAGGCTGCTAGAACTAGTTCATGGGGGGAGGGAGGGCGGAGGAATTCACTGTGCCTCTTCTCCTCTAAAATGAAACTGTAGGAGGTTGGATGTGCTGAACTAGTACATTTCTAAGGACAAAAACTCCTAATGTTTTTGAAGATTTTTTTCCCCTGTTACCATGTTGCCAAGCAACATTTTTACAGTATCAGCAGCTGGGGRAACTAAATTCTGAATGTCTGCAAACGAATTAAGGAAGGAGAAGAAAGAAGGCACCTCTGTCCTTTGGCTAAACTCTTCCACTACTGAGCAGAGAGTGTACCCCTTCCACTCAAGCAGTGGATTCCCAAATTATTTAGCCAAAACTYGGAAGTATTAATCTCCTTCACCTTTCTTTAATGTTATTAACACTTGAGTGGTGTTAGATACAAATGATTCTCTCTGGAAGACTTCTTTCTGTAGCTAATAGTTTCATGAATAATAGAACTGCGGAAGATCTGAGCTCCTCTACTCTTCTTGTTGTGGCATGTCAGTTGCTGTTATCCTGTCTATACTGGYATGGCAAGGTGACAGAAATGTCAGAGTTCCTATTTACCAATCAAATGTGTGTGTTGGTGCTTGTACTCCAAAAGCCTCTGCTAGCCCCGGTGTAGACAGATACTTGCTTATTCATGCTGTGGAATTAAAGTAAGCTAAATAAGATGCTAGCACATGACTTCCCTCCATGCCACTGGCAATAGAACCTGGTCTGACTTAATTAAAATAGCCTGAGGCATGCTGCAGACTCCAGACATGCCTTTGGCATTTCGAGGGAAGACTTTGTCTTGTATTGTTTGTGTGGATAGGACACTGGGGACCCCAATGTGCTGAATGCTGTTTGAATACACAGCAGTAGAGACTTCTTGCTCTGCAGAGTTTAGTCTACTTTATTTCTAAGGCTTCTTTTAGTGTATATATTACCATAATATTTAGAGGTCAACAAAGTTCAGTCACATTGGGCTACCACTGCGCCATTATATAGCAAAAAATTTCTGTTCCCAGGAATTTATATTCAAAGTTATTCCACAGCCAACTCTATCTTTGATTCTTCTTGGCTTATGATTAGTTTGATCAGTGGAATATTTTCTAATCAAGATCTAAAATCTATATATGCTCCATCTCAGGTGACCTTCCAACCAGTCAGAACTAATGAAGATGGAAGAAAAGCTGAGTTTTAGAGCTTCGTATTTTGTTTTACAGTCTGAATGATCTATGGTTGTTCCAAGCAGGGCAAAGGGGACTCTCTCCCTTCCTGAGCTAGTAAATTGGAAGTAATGGACTTTGAAAAGACAGTTGGATCAACATACCTGATAGGTCTTTTTTGTCTTCATTAACTGATTAATAGGATGCAGTGGTCAGCCAAATAGCCTTTAAACAGGTAGAAAGTAAGAAGAAAGAGAAATAATTTCTGAATGAAATCTTTTCAAGGGTGGAAAAACCCTGCTTTGAAGTAATCTCTATAAAAACCTGCATTATGAAAGTAAAAGTGTCTGAATCCCAGAGTCATAAAATAAACCCACTAAGAATGTGTAGGAACACTGCTTGGGGACTGCTTTGTGAAACTTGGTTAGACAACATTACATATGTATTAAATGTTCTTATATTTTTAGGACTTGGAAACCATGGCTCATGCTATTTTCCAGTCATTAAAATGCAGAGAACTCTTCAATCGTGCATGCAGGCTGTGTGTGCAGGTGTTGCACTAAATTTAATTTGTTACCTACTCTACTTTTACATGTAATAGTTGTGCAGTCTACAGTGACTGCTTCTGTAAACTTCAAAGGGAAGACCTATATTCAGAAATATGGCTATGGGTACTGTAGAAACAGCTTTAAAATATCTCATGACCTGAAAGACATGTTACATATTTCTAAAGCTATGCAACCTAGTGAAACTGGACCAAGATCTCATGCCTTCTTTGGTGATTCATCACTATAAGATAGAGTTTCTCTTCCATATTTGACCTAGAGTAGAACAGGGAAAACACCTTCCACTTCTCCATCTGGGCTCAAGCTGGAGGTCCTTGCTGTCTGTATTAGACTGTGGAAAACACAAATAAGGCATGAATATAAGGCAGATAGCAGTGTGCAAGGTCACAACTGAGAAGGACAGATGTGATACTCAAGCTGAGTTGTGTGGCTTACTCGGCCATTTTTCTCGGGTTTAATGTTGTAGATAACTTTCTGGTACAGAAAGATCTAGGATATTACACAGGCAAGTGCAATATACTGACAGGGTAAAACCAGCCTAGATTTCTTGGGGTGGAGGCAGCTCCATCGCAATGTATGCCAGACAGTTTACACTTGGAGCACTTTCCTGGTACATGAATGCTGGTGTCATACTGCATCAATAAGCACTTCTGTAGCTTGTTAAGAAAGTTACAGGAGGTGAGAAGTAAAGCTATGCCATGGATTAGAAACTGGGATCAATGCTAGGATCAGTGGGGGATGTTGGTGGCAAGATTACTAAATTATTTATCCACAGTTTGTAAAGGTCCCAGCAATGAAGCTGCAACATTTGCAGAGGATATAAAGAAACACTGCAAACTAAATCAGCTTTCCAACAGGGCAGCAAATGCTAGCCCAGTCTTGCTGAGCCTACTGCTAAATGTATTAATTCATTTACAGGCTGGAATGCTTTCATAGCTGACTTAATGCTGAGATGCTTCAAGGCCCAGCAGCAAATACAAATAATTGCAGAGAAGAATTGGGGCTTTTATACGAGGAGAAAGAACAATAGGAAAGGGGAAGAGAAATTTTGTCCTAACTGAGATTAAATTTATTAGCTTGGGTTTGGTCTGTTAGAATATCACAAAATATATCTGTCATGCAGTCTTCATATGATAAAACATGTTCTGGAAGTGAATTTACAATGTGCAAATTGGTGGCTCTTTCTTCCTCCATTGGTTATTCCATATGGCTATGATTAATAATGATCACAAATGATGATACTAGATATCATAGGAATGAAGTAAAGACCTTTAATGAAAGTAAATCAGCTTTTAATTGAGACTTGCTGAGACTGGGTGACACAGTTTATGTAGATATGAACTGTAGCAAATGATTCCAAAGACATTTGCTGAGAATTAATTTTGTAACAGATGCAAAAGCTAAGCCTGCAGATGTAAACTAGGGATGAGCTGGCTCAGAGCATCTGGAACAGTTTTGTTGAATGCTCTAGGCTAAATTTCACCTAGGCCTAACCTGCACCCAACTCTACACCATGTTTGTTTGCAGACATATTTGTCAAGTGCAGCCACTTCCCAATGCACCATAGARTTTCAACATCTGCCTCAAATCTTGGAGCTGTTTGGTTAGGGTGTTGGTATCTAAGTTAATTTCATGCTTGTGGTCAAGAATTAAATAATCAGATTGCTAAACAGGGCATAATGGCAGGCTCCCCTGAAGCTCCTCTTTCACATACACGCATGCTCACCTTTTCCCTTGCACTTGCTTCTGGAGCACGGGTGGTGCATTGTGGTGACCTGCAGCTGCCTGTAGGTGGCTGGTTGTCACTCACTGTTGGGGACAGCATTGTTGCTCCTAATGTCACCAGCATGAGTGGATACAGAGCCATATGGGGAACTCTCTACTTGATTGTCAACACTTGCAGCTAAGCACACTGCTGCTGRAGGATCCTGGTTCCTGCCAGCTCAGCAAGAAGGACAAAGCTGGACCTCAGGAACTGAGCATATACTTAAAAACACAGGTTTGTGCCCACTGTGCATTTGGTGTTGTAGGACTTTAGCAATGACAATCCACAGCTGTCAGTGACAAATAGAAATGATCACTAAGAGTGATGCCAACAGTGAAAGGTTTCTTGGCTATTTGATTAATACACAAATCATTAAATCGCTCTAACAAGCCTTTTGTTATTGCAAGAAATACTGTAGAGATATTGTACTACTATATTGCAGATGCATGTTCAGAAGCCCCTCGCAGATCCAGAGTTGTCAGAGTTCATAACTATCTTTAATATAAATGTCTTCACAACATTTTTAGGAGGTAAGAATGCTATTAACCTTATATTGCAGATGAGGAAGGGAGGTAAATAGGAGGCGTCGTCAGGCAATCTCTATCTAGAGGTCTTATCCCGTTCCTCCAGCACCTTAAGGAGGTGTTTGCACCAAGGAAGACTTCCATTTGGGATTGAGCTTTGGRTCAAAGCTAGTTTTGGCAGTGATGGGAATAAGCATCATATTCAATACTGATTGTCAGCAGTAGTTATGTTAGTGGTAGCTGTGTCAACTCCCACCCTCTACTCCATCTTCCAGTGACATGAGCAAACTTTTCAGAGCTCCTTTGTCTTTGTGGCACAGCTGTTTGCAATAAGTCCTTCTCTACTACTGTTTCATGGTGCAGTTTTAGTTCTCCTTTCCTCTTTTGGTTCCCACTAAGTCCAGCAAGACATCTCAAGAATGATGCTTGTGGGTCAATATCTGTGAGACCAGACCTAATGCRCCTGTGATTTCACAGCCATGGTATCAGGAAAGAATTCATTTGTTGTAGAACCATTTCTGAATTTCATCTTTCCTTTAAGGAAAAGCAACAACAAAGTGAAATCTTCCTTTGTAATTGTAAAGGGAACCATGAAAATGTAAATAAAGCGTAGTTATTAACACAGCATCGCCTACTGATGTCTTTTGAGACAGTTATAAGAAGTAGCACCAAGAGATAAGAGCTCAGTTGAATTTCATGCAAGGTCAGTAACCGCATCGAAACACTAAGGCTGCTGCTTGGCTGTTGATCAGAAGGGACTTTATACTATACATACCTTACTAACCCATGCTAGTCTGAACACTAAAAGTCTTGTTGTTGTCCTTTGCCAAAACCAGCTTCTTTTCGACTACCACTGAGCATAGATGTCTGTGCACTTGTGTGAAAGTTTTGTTTTTGTAGACAGGCAATGTCTGTCAATAAAATAATATCCTATATTCAACCAGTGGTTATAGCCCTAAAGAACAGGGCAAGATTTTGGCCGCACAGGCAGTTAGTTTGGTCTGCTACAGAAAAACAAATATCAACCTAAATTAGGCTGAGGAAAATGGCTGTAGGTATGACTTAGTTATGCCAGTTAATTAGAAAATTTGAATGGCAGGGTAACTGGTGCCTCTAGAGTAGCATTGATAAAGGTCTTGTGTGTGTGGAAACAACCGATTTTTTCACCATAATTGTTTGGTTTAATAAATGGTATGACTTCTCTCTAGAAGYTTTGCCTTCCTTGTCTTTAGGCCATATCAATAACATACCTTTTTTTTCCTCCGACATTTACATTATTATTACAAAGTATTCAGTATGCAGAGAACAGAAAATAAAATGTTAATGAGCGAAATGAACCAACTATCGGAAGAAATAAGACTGGGCTACTGATGGGTTTTAAGTGTGTTTCGGTTAAACTTCCCTATTTTAGTTCTGTTTTGGAGACTACTGCAGACTTTCCAATCTGCTGTTGTAGTGTGACAGAATCCAGAGCTGGGAGCAGTTTCACCAAGAGTTTGAGTTTTGCTTCTGGTAATGACATCTGCTTAAAATGTTCTCTCTCTTAGTCCACTTCTRTTTAGTGGAGTTGAAATAGCTTTGCCATCAAGTATTTACAAAAGCAAAGGAAAGAAGGTACCAGTGTCAGTAAATAAAAGAATTACTTTTTTTCTGCCTCATGCAGCAAAAATGACACTTACATTAGTTGCAGTTAATATGCGTTGATAGGATTAGAATGTGTCTTTATGAGCAAAAAGTTTCCTGCTTAGGATATGAAACTCCATTGATGTATGTGACAGCATAGCTAAATGCAGAAGGCAAAAGATTAGTTTTACTTGGTATGCATTGGGTTTAGCAGGAAGAATGCACTGATTTAAGCTATTTTCATAAGGAAGCAGCTGCAAAATTTCACTTGTTTAATGTATTCCAGTGGTGACAGCAGTTCCTACAACAGCACATGCATGTGTGCAAGTGCCTGTGTCTGTTTTATTTTTGGATATTTAAAGAATTGTTTCTCTACCCAAGAGCAAAAAGCTTCCTTCATATTTGTCAGGAAAACAGATTACGTAATTAAATGCATATTTACTAAAGCAATCTTCTTGGATACAGTGAAAATCATGGGGCTTACCTTTTCAACGTGCACCTATCTCTTGAGGCAAAGCAGAATGTTCAGGTGCCAAATGGGGTGCCAAGGCATTGTAATCAGCAAGGCTGCCCGAGACATCAGTGAGGTCTGACCTGGGCACAGATACGTGTGCCAGGAGAGGAGGAGCGGGGTGGTGTGCTTTTTGTTCTTTACCTAGTACTGTCAATGTTAGATATGTCATGGAGCTCAGAGGAGGCATTTTTTTTTTACCTCAGTGGCTGGTGGCGTATGTGAAGTATTTAAACACGGTGACCGTGTCAGAAATACAGTGCCGTTAAACAGTTTTTTGCAATACCGTGAAACTTCCTATCTATTAAGGTTGTATACCTCTAATCAAAGTGGGGCTGTATGCAACCATGTATTGTGYTTATACTGCAAACCTGCACACCAGAGCTCTGAAAACAGCCTCTGCAGCAGGACTTCTAACTTCTGTTTTGACCACTGTAAATATGTTTCATGAGCTCACCTTTAAAAATACCTCTCCCCTCCCCCACCAAATGACAATCTTGARTAGGAATATAAACAGATACAGGCATTATTTGGATTAGATTGGGTGAAATTTTCAATAGTATCTAACTGCTTATGATGCTTTTCAAATGTGCAATGACTCAGTCAACACCATAATAAAAAGTCAGCCCTATGATTTTTTATCATCTCTGAAAAAATACCTTTATTAAAAATTATGGAAAAATACATTTTTTGAAAATGTGAATGGATTCATTTTGCTTTAGACAAATATTCTTCAACAATCTACTTGTGCCAAGTGAAGTATGGATATGTTGCTTTAGCACCTTATCTGGTATGATTTCTTCTCCCACACTGTATCCACTCTATACCAATAAACTCCTTGTTAGGAGTGCTTTGCCTATATCAGTACAGTTAGGCAAGGAATAAGTTGTTGAGGACCTCTGCAGGGTTGTGGCAGCAGATTAAAATTAGATGTTTGAAGCTGTTACCACCCTTATCCATCTGCTTCGCTTTTCTGCCAGATGTMATTGCCCCCAGTGACATGTGATCAGCTCATGAATCAACTCCTGAACCACTGCAGTTTTCCAGCTGCCGCATTAATGTAAAACAAAAGAGGAGTCTGTCCATTGTATATCGCAGCGTGACAATCTTAATTCTAACACAGAATTGTAAGCCAGTCTTTCACAAGTAACCTCCAAATCCCAGTCAAAATTAAGATTTTTTTWAAAAAAGGCTTCCTACAYAGATTCATGACACAAGTCAATATCTGTTTTGTTTTTTAAAAGCAGTACATAAATACCTGTTATTCCATGAGCTCCCTTTCTCTGCTGTTCCAGATAAGCTATTCTGAATACTGATGCTATGTTTACTCAGGGTAAAGTGTTTTCAGTGAATAATAARGTTTTTTTGTCCTCCTAGATTACTATGAGTTTTTCAAAGAGGGAGCACTTAATTTTTATCACTCCTCCTGCAGCAGTATGCTGTCATTCCATGGGACTGAAGGGTAGTGAAAGCTCTTTTTTAACATGCAGCCCAATAATTAAAAAARAACAAATGAAAATCACCTGAAGCAGCTAGGCGGTCCAGAATGAGCCAAAGGGTTGAATTTTTGAAGTTACCTAAATAGCTTTAGTGCTTCTATCCTACTGTCAAAGTGACACAGGAGCAGCCTTTACAGTATTATCAGTGAACTATCCTTTGAAAAATTCAGCAGTGCATATTTAAGTGGTTAAATTTTATGTAGTTCCTCCAAAGCTGTCTTTGCAGGATTCGTGATGGGAGAATGAACTGTGACTAGAGGTGCCCAAACAAGTCACCATACAGGAGAGCTCCCTTTTTAGTCTGTGTCTCAGTGCTAAAAGGCCAAAAAAAAAACGATCCGTTTCAGGGATCCAGTTCACCGCTGTAATCCCGGTGATGTGCGGAGCTGAGGCTCCTCCAGACAGTCAGTCTGTTGAATGTATTGTCGTGGCTGTCAGTCGAACCAGTCATCCCATCTAATTAGCAACGTGTCCTGAAGTGTCTTGTTCTAGATACTTCACAGGGAGTTGCAAGAAACTTGTAAGTTCCTGTTTCCAGTTACCTTCACCTTCTCAACATTTCTGCATATAGATCGGCCTGAGGCTTCTTTATGCTTTCTTTAAAGCTTCCATTTATTTGTTTAATAACCAAATTTCCCCGGAACGAAAGGAATATGATGGGATTTCTTCTATTAGTTAATAAATTTCATCCTTTTTGTTACACTCTCCCAAACTCTTCCCCAGAGGCACACAAGCCTACCTGACAGCGTACCTCTTCTGTCCTTTACCAGAGGTGTAGTGCCTGTACCAGATGCTCAAAGCTCCTGAGTCAGGATCCTAGAGATCATGAGACTGATTTAAACACGATATTAATAGTAACTAATATTTAGTTTTCTGAGCTGCAGAGTACAACAATGTCACATTTTTGTTGCCTCATCTCAGCTTTAAGAAAAAAAAAAAAAAAGCATGATTTTTATGAGCAGATGCTGGGGTTCTGCAGTCTGAGATTTTGCATGAATCTGTGAGATGGAGCTTTGAAGAGAACTCARCTGTCATGAGACTGGTGATAGGATCAAGATTTGGCACATATAGAAGGCTGAATGGTAATGGCCTGGGAGAGCTCAGTATCTGGGGTTCAGTAAACTAGATCCTGCAATATGTGCTATGCAGGAAACGACCCTGACTCTCAGACATTTGCAACAGTTGAGCCTTACATTAAATATTACACAGAAATGGGACAAGAACTCAGCTCTCCCAACTCTGTCTAGTCCAGGCCATGCCTAGATTTCTTTCTCAGTCACATTTGTTTTATCAAATAAAAAAGCTGGACTGTTGATAAGATTATTCCAGGTCATGAATCCCGAGAAGGCATTTACTGACCTACAGCTGAGCCTCTTGTAAAAAGATATATCTGCTCATTACAGTCCTACTCCTCCAGGACAACTGCAAGTTAAAAAAAAAAAAATCCAAAAAGATACAAGGATGAAGTTGAGAAAAGCAGCACAGTTAAGATAATGCAGGACAGCCTCTCCCTCTTCTGCTGTTTCCATAACCTCCTGCCATGAATACTCCAGTAAGAAAACTAATCTACCAGCCTGGCGGAAGGCCTGACTCCATTTCCCAAGCAAGTTTGTATCTTGGAGACTGCTGATGTTCATGTGCCTCAATGAGGAACATGATTCTGGAGGGGGCCTTGCACTCTTTGGAATGAGTCCTGGAAAATGCTCTAGTGAAGGATTGCTTTTGCTTGCATTCCCTAGCATCCCATATTTTTTCCCAGCAGGAGATGGCATGTGCAGTTATTTACAAAGCCATAGTGCTCTATTTGCTGCTGGCTGTCAGAGGACTGAGTGAGTACATCCAGAAAGGAGGAGAGAGGTTCTGAACTGCTCTCCTGTTACGCCTGGCCCGATCATCCCATGTGCTGCAGTTGTCGTAAACATGTTCTGTCCTCAAACACAGGCTATTCTGTTCTCAATGRCTCTGGTGATGCTTATGAGTTTATTCTCATGACTACAGGCATAACTGATGGTGAACCGTCTTTAGCTGCTGGATCATCTTGAGCTGTGTTACTTTTTGGGAGGGGGAGACATTTGAGCTGTTCACCTTTAGCAATGGCAGTACCAGTTTCTGCCAACTGGAAGCAGTGATACACAATGTTAAGATAACTGCAGTTTGTGATGTCTTAGGCTTGTGAGAAGTTATTCTGGGTTAGCAAAAAGAAGTAGAGAGTTACATAGGCAAGTACTTTTGACATTTCTTGTTTATATTAATTTGGATGCACAGATGGAAGAGACATTGGCTTAGCCTGCCAAGCTTATTCCAGCCCAAAGGAGGAAGAGGAGGGGGAAGAGGAAGCGAGTAGGTAGCTCGTTTATCATCAGATACCATAGGGGAAACTTGGGAATCTGTGGTGTCATAGTTCATGTTTGGACAGGCGGGGGACTAAAAAAGGAAGGGACTAAGTTGTGATGTGTATGATTTCAAGCTGGGAGAAGGGAACACTAACAGCTCACCTACCTTTGTGCATGTGAATGGAGGGGATCAGAGCATTGGAAGACTTCACACTTTTTTTTATTGCAGAATAAACTGTTCCACAAAAATAGGGATATGTAGGTAATATCTTCTGCAGAGCAAGGGAGAAGTGAGGACAGCTAAACAGGCACTAGGTTAGACACTGCCTTGCTCTGCTCCAAGCATTGGAGAAAGTACTGTCCTTCTAGCTCCAAAAGGTAAGTCTGCAAAGTCCTAGCCTAACCTTGAAGTGCAATGAACACTGTCTGCTCTCATTTTGGAGGATAGMATGTGTCTCTGGTTAGTGATGGAGGAGGCCAGGAGGCCAGAAGTCCTGGTTTAACTCCCAAGTACATCACTGCATTGTCTGCGGTAGGTGTCCTGCTGCTGTCTGGAAGCAAATTTCCTCATCAGATAGCATAGCATTTGGACCCCCTTCATGTACTTGCACATGCCAGTACTTAATGACACGACTTTCCTTTGCATTGGCTTAGAAAAAGGCTTCCCTTACAGAGGTAGGAGTGGAGAGGATACTGTGTGTTTTATGCAGTAAGGCTGTAGGCCTGTGAACATGGCAAATGGGAAATTCTGSAAGTTAAGTGTTTCTGCATTGTGCTGGGAGAACAAGATGAGGCTCTTRGATCATAAGTGGTACATGGATTAATCTACTGTGCAGTAAATAACTCACTCTGTACTGCAAAGGTAGGCAGCTCTGAAGATTTATTATCATTACTTTAAACGAAAGATTTCCTTCTGTGTAATGAGAAGATCCACCAAGGACAAAATAGAGGGAGGAATAATAAGGCTGGGCTGATCTCCTGTATAAATCTGTTCAAGGGAGTAAAGAAGGTGCAAATAGCTTCCTTGGTCCCTAGAAGAGGCACTACTGCATTAGCAAAGTTGGGAAAGGAACTTCTGTGGGGCAACTAGTCTGCCTTGCTGCATAGGTTGGATGTGCCATACCCTGCCACTCTCCTCATTTATCTGCCAGTGTGATTATACTGATAAGCAGAGAAGGTGATGTGTGCTAGGGATAGGATGAGCAAAAATTGCGGGCCTTCTCCCACTCAGCACTCTGAGGAGTCGAGGAGCAGTTTCACTTAGAGGCAATCTGTATGCTATTTCATGGAGTCTTCGGGTGCTACTGCAGCACCACATAGTCCTCACAGCTGGATAGCACTCTGCTAAGCACCCTTTCTTGCAGATAGTCTTTGATTTCTCGTTTCGTGTTCAGGTAGCGCAGAAGACAGTTCTTTGCATCTTCCTTTTACATATATGAAGTCTATATATTTTTTTTTGTTGTTTCCAATCAGTCTTATCTATTGATTTCAAGCAGTCTCCAATCTTCAAGGTTTCCACATAGGCTGTATCTGCCAAGCTACATGGTAGACATCCAGCAGCTAGATGAGTCCTGTGTTAAAGTCAATACCCAGCTGAGAAGACAGCTGCTGTATAAGATGTATGGCAATGTGCCACTGAGGCCTTTTGTAACCCTGAGCAAAAGTACTATATTGCAGAGATACTGGGGTGGGTCTGCAGCAGAGGTTGAGCAGCACTGCTGGTTCTGTAGAGCTTTGTACTTGGCACCAGYTGAAGAGCTGCTACAGGCTTTCTCTAATGGTAAGAACTGATAAATGCAAGACAAGAAGGTCTACTGAGAATGTTATTTAGAAGATGTGATTACTCAGGAAAGCTGRTCCACTAACAAAAGTCCCTGAAGTGTGAAAGTGAATGCAGCAGGCCAAGAAAGTCTTGCCAAAGCTAGGTAAAAGTGTCTCTTAATTTGTGTTTAGAGATGTGTGTCTCACTAAAGGAAGTGTGCCGAGCCCTAGTTGGAGATTATAGTAACGGACAATATGGTAAATATCCAAGCTGAAATATCAGAATGGGAATAAGTCAGCTAGAACCAATGACTGAGCTGTTAATGTCCTTCTCTRATGTAGATTAATTCTAATTGCAAACATAAGTCAGTTGATTGTATTCAGTCTTTATTTATGATCAGTTCTGATTACATAAATTATGACAAATAGGAATTAGGTTGTAACTAGACCAGTAATAAGCTCCATGTTGCTAGGTAACAAGCCAACATCACTTCAAACAACCCAATCCAGGGGAAGCAACTGAGCTATTGTTCTTGTTCTTTGCTCTTTAGATTTGCTGTTAAAAGCTTTTAAAATGTCTCCTCTTTAATATTTGACTTCACAAGAGGAAGGATAAGGTTCCGTCAAATTTCAAACAGGCACCTTTGTATGATTCTCCATTTGGYGAAGGTTATGGAGCAGTGACTGTGAGAGCAGCTCTGTTTAGGAGCATTGTGCTCCTAACACTGAAATCGCTGCAGAAGAGCCCTTAATCAGTTAGCTCTGGTGTCGTCCAATTCTGCTGTTTAAAACACTTAACTCAGCATGGCATTGACTGCTCTCAGTTTATCTTTTGTCCTTGTGGTGCCGGGGTTGAAGAGCTACCGTGGGTCTTAATCTGACCCATATCTTCGTGACCTCATGCTAACCCTAAGAGGATGTCTTTGCAGAAAGCATCATCCCAGCCCTGGAAAAGCAGGCTAGGTGCAGCTTGGAAACTGCAGCCAACTCTGCAAAACTTTTGTAGAAATAAGCTTTGCCTTAGACTTCTGTTCAGGACAACAGTTTCTCAAATCTAGGTGCAAAATAAGACCAGTGGAGGCCAGAGCTGATATACTGGCAGGCATTGATAAGGTGAGCTTAGCATGGTGTTTGCTGCCTGAAAGTAGACATCCTACCAAGAAATGCTCCAGACTTGCTTGAGTTGAGGTCCTGGAGGTGATAAAGCAAACAGGTAAAGCTCATGCAACCTGTTCCCTGCTGAGGACTGGAGGAGGTAGCTTTTAATCAACCTGAAAATAACCTGAATGGTGCACTGAAGCATCTTCACTTTAGAGCTATGTCAGGAACACTATCAATCTTTTATCTTCTCCGGAACAGCAGGAGAAATGCCACTGAAATAAGCCCTGTAATTTCTCCTCTGTAATTATACCTGTCACCACTTCCGATGGAGCTGGTATAAATAGCCAGTTCTGCCTTCTGTTTGCATTGTGCTTTTTTAATATAAAACAAAAAAGAGGGAAGCAAAACTATATACCCATATCTCGGGTAAGACCAGCCTAAACTGTATAAAATAAATGAAGCATTCAGGCACTGCTAATTTGCTCTGTATTTCTAAGCTTGACACTGTACACAACACTACTGTTTTAAGTAATCTTGTCTGCTAAGAGGAATTGTTTGTAGGATTTATTTCACATGATAAGGTCAGAGATGATGCAGTTGAAAGGCATGTATGTTTTAATGCAAATTTGTCTTGTTTGCCCAGTGTCTATCCTTAAATCTACATTTGTCAGGAAACAAAAGGCAGGCCTTTGCCAATGTGAAATGCAAATCACCATGCTTTAGTCAGCATTCATCTCAAATCCTTGGGTAAGCCAGGGAGAATTCATAGCTCTTTCCTAGAGATGGAGGAAATGGAGATGTAGGAGATGTTGATGTCCTCCAGTAGAGGAAAGAAATTACAATATATTTTAAATTGCTCTTATTTGAATATACTGGGCCAAATTCACACTAGCGGTGTAAACTAGTGCAGCCTAGTTACTATCAGTGGTGCAATACCAATTATGCCAAATGAAAACCTTAAAGTTGACCTTAAGGTTATGATTTACAGTGGGATGAGAAAGCCTAGTGGTCTAACTGATCATTACTGTTACTCGATGCTGGTAGCTTTGCTAGGCCAGCCATGTTGGTGGATTTAAAAGCCACTGTACAGTGGACCTATAAACTACCTCCAACCTTCCCACTTTCAGTGACAAATAAGAAATGTAGCTCTGACATTCTTTAGTAAGCAACCAGCAGTCACAAAATGAGTGAATAAATACCATAAACCCCTTCATGTAATTTCAACTTCCTCTTTGTTCCCAAGAGAAAATCATGGGATAAAAAAAAAATAATAATACCAACTATTGCATTTGTGGAAGGTGTTCAGATATTGTGATGATGGATAGTTAGATCATGAGAAGAGAGGAAGTGTTTTTCTTCTAACCTTAAGATGTTTAATAGTTGTCAAAGTCAGTTGTTTGAAGTTCCCCGGTCGGTGAATGTCTCGTCTACCACAGATCACCTATGTTAGAGGATAGAGTCAACACAGAAAACCGATAAATGCAGAAGTTGGTCCATGGCTTAGGTGGCATTTACTTGGTTCATAATAGACCACGGTTCAGTCCATAATGATAAGCTTTTTATTCTCTTCAGAGGCCCCCAAATTGGCCTCAAAACGTGTGCTAATTATTAAACATCCAAACAGCAGAGACATTCCCACTCTGCCTAGACAAAGCTCTGAAGGAGCCTTGTAGACCTGAGAATGAAACTTGGATGTCCAAAATCCAGTTCTCTTTCCAATGCCCCATTTCTGTGTGCAAGCGAGTGATGCTGTTTCACCCAGCTGTTTCTGCTCTCCAAAGTGAACATGTCATTCTTCCATTTGGGGCTGAGTTGAAGTTTTCTAAAATTCAGTTGAGATGTAATTATGTATATGTTCCTTTAGGTACCCCAGAATCCCTCCAGTGGGTGCTTGACTGTGGGAACTCCCCCACTTCAGGAAAAGTCACTTACGTGGTCAGCTCCMACTGTACAACACAATGGACACATCAACCCTCTCAGCACAAACACCTTATTTAGTTATTCTTAGAAAAATAGGACTAGTACTCAAAGCTTGATTTGTCTGAACAGCTCAGTATCCATAAACTCATTACAAGACTCAAGGTAGCTTTTGTTACGCTATATATAGTGAGAGACAAAGAAAACAGGGCCATTGTACAAAGCATCAATTAGGCTTCTTAGTGAGCCGTATAAGTAAAACTTCTCAAAACAAAATTTTATTTTCAATGCAGTGAATCATGAATGATGCTGTACCATGTGTCAGAGAAAAAAGCCAAAGTGGAAGATTTTTTCAGTGCTTTATTCTGAAGCAGTTAAGTGCTATCATTTTGAAGCAATTGAAACAGTTCCAGTGACTGTTTTGCAGTTCTGTCTAGAAAAATTCTGTGCATCCCAGAAGCAGGCGGTAATGATGTTGATGCAATCTAAGGTGATAAATATATGTTAATAAGCTTGGACTCAATTTAAGGTTGTAGAGACTGCTCTAGGAATTCTGCTAGCTTATGTACGCTTGGAGGGAGACACTTTAACCCTGTGGCCAGGAAGAGAAACTTCTGGATGTTATAAACAATGTTCAAATATCTACTGGTTCACAAATAGAAGAATTTTATTAATATATATAGTAACATATTTTTTTAAAAAATATATATCAGTCAGAAAGCTGCTGTGGTTCAGATTCATATTCCTTTTTTTTTAATTTATTTTCAGAAAAGACCATTTAGGAATGTCCCCTAAATGCCCTTATTTTCTAAATCTCAGCACCTTTCTGAGAGATTCTCCATAGCTTTTCCCCAAGGTGCCAACATGCTGTAAGCTTATCCTTTGAATACTTGCACACATGCACACAGAGATAATGCAGACAGGTACTTCAGAGATGAGAAGAACGGGGAGATGGGAGAGATGTAATTTACTTTACAAGCTGCAGTATGACTGACTAGCCAAGATCTGTTTTTATAGTTTATTGTCTGCATTAGTCTTTTCCCTGTTCCCCTCCATCAACATCTAGTATAGCACAACATCTCACTTACTGGAAAGGCAGAGTTAGAGGAACAAATTAGAAGACAGTTGCTAGCATATTTTTTACTATTACTTTTTTTTTCAAATATTCCATCTTTTTCTTTATTACTTCAATGTGCAAGCCTTGAGGATTCTTTATTGGGCTGAGGCCTTTCTACAACATAGGAATAACTCCTCCCTCCACCCCAAGAATGATCACATCTTTGTTTTTTTTCATTAATTGCCAAAACAACTTCTTGGAAATAACAGTGTCCTCACCATCTTTCCCTGCTCCCCACCTTGGCAGTGGGCATATCCCTCCAGTTAAGATTCAGTTCTCTTCTATGTTTAATTACACCCAACAAGGTCCGTAGATTGCTTCCGAAGAAGAGCAAGTCCATGTGGACTGATCCAAGCAGTCAGTGTTCTTGGATCAGAAAGCCAACTTGCTCCACTCCCCTCTACTGAGCAACAAATGAGACCCTTCTTCATCCCGCTCTGGTCTTTCCTTCTCACTCTTCAAAATGRCTTTCCTCTTCAGGCAATGAACTCAGCAGAGCCTCAGCTAATAATGGAGATGGCAAGTCTGAGGAATTCGAATGCCACTGCCTCCCTGGCACCAGCTGTGAAGGAGACAATAAAATATTGCTGTATCACCACCATCTCTGTTGCACCCTCTTTCGAAGTGGGTGCCCTTTAATGCTCTTTCATGCAGCCTTGTTTGGAGCTGCCTCCTCCCCCTGCCCCACTCCCACCTTTGCAGAACAGAATAGCACAGTTTATAGAGTATTTTTTTAGTCACATGAAAACATTGCAAGTAGTACGTTTCCCTGAGCACTYTCGTTGGCACTGAACTTGCACAGGTTACTAAGCTCTTGGAAAAACTGAGAAGCCTTGGTGGGTTTGTAGAGCAAAGGAGTCATTGTAAGTGATGAACAATTAATGTATGTGAGTTAGCTCTTTTCCACAAAAGTTAATTGGTACAAATGTGTGGAGAGCGAACATGTCTGCTGCTTCATTGCATCTGAAAGCTCTGAACTCAAGACAGTAAGGTGTATGGCAGAAGCTCCCTGGTGCAGCAGCCTTTACTGAGTTGATTGAGAAGTGTAATATAGTCCACTTACAGAAGAAATTCATGAAACTTTCAGACTCTGGAAATGTTTTGCAAAGACCTAACAGCTACTTAAAAATGCATGGAAAAGGAGCACAGCATGACCCTCATGAATAGCAGCAAATATCCAAGCTGTGTTTCTCCAAGAGCAGAGACAAAAAAACTGCTTTTCTTCTATTATTTTTTACCAGCTTTGATATTTAGCATCTCTGAGGAGAAAAACTGCCCATGTCACTTTATTTAGTACAGAATTGGAAAGCAGAGCTGTGCTTGGTTTCTTATTTATTACATTCAAGGATTATGGCAGAGGTTCCTTTTGCTTAAGTAGTCATATAAAAAGTGTCCAGTTGCTTTAAGTTGTCTTAACACCCTCTATAATCACTTTTATCATGTCTGGAGCAGTTCATTCTGCTTATCTGAGGAAGGGATGACTTGTCTTTAAGAGGGAACTGTAGAAGGTTTCTAGATGACTAGCGTAGACTAGAGGCATAGTACTGAGTGGGAAGAATTGCCTTCTATATCACTAGCCTGCTGCCATACAATAGCACCATGGCGGAGACAAAACATGAACTTGACTCTTCTGGTCTTCAGCACACTGGTAGCMAAAGAGTTCAGAGTGGTGTTGTTGAGTGGAAGAGATGAGCAAAACTAAAATACTAAGAAAAGGGTCATGTTATATTGATCTTTAAGAAAGGCAAGAGGGAGGATTCAGGGCACTGTAGGCCAGCCTCATCTCAGTCSTTGGAAAGATCATTCATTTTTGAATCTATTTTCACATACATGAAAGGCAAGAAAGTAACCAGCCTACACTGACTAAGGGCAGATCATGCTCGACTAGATTAACCCAAGAGCCTTTCAGAATGAAACGATGGGCTATGCAAACTAACTTCACCAAGGCTTTTGGCACTGTTCCACAGCATTGTCATTTGTTCGCTGACAAAGTATAGGCCGGACAAATAGGCCATTAGCTTGAAAACTGGCCTCAGTGGGTAGTACTCAATGGCTTGAAACTCCAGTTGATAGCTAGTATCAAGCAGAATATTCTATGGATTGTAGTGGGGCCTATATTGTTCAACATCTCTATGAACTACCTGTAATATGAGACAGAATACATCTTTAGGAAACTTGTAGACAAGAAAAAAAATAGGTAGAAGGTTTAATATGCCAAGTGGTAGAGCTTCAGTATAGAAGGAACTAGAGGAACTTGCAGMCTGGGCCAAGAAAACTTTGGAAACCCAACAAGACAAAGAAGTGAACTCTTCTCCCTAATGGGAGGTTGCAAAACAAAGGGACAAGGCTGCACATTGCAGCTAGAGGTGGATATTAGGTAAAACATTTTTGCTAGATGATAGTGCAGCATTGGAGCAGTTTACACAGAGTTATGGGATCTCTCTTCAGAGCTTTCTAGAACTCAGCAAGATGCAGTCACAGCTGATCTAGTGTTGGCAGTAGTGCTGCTTTGAGGAGGAGGCTGGATGAGAGATCTTGAGAGGTGCCTTCCAGCAAGCATTTCTCCAGTTCTGATCCAGCAAGTGACAGTCTATGGAGTGTGTTACACAAGAGTTACACAACAGATCAGACTTGGGGCTTGTGACAATTCCCTCTGAACATAAACTAGAAGAAACCGTTAATTTAGAGAATTACAACTCCCAGTGATGGACCAGCAACAGGAGCACAGGGATTCTTGATGAAGCTACTCTTCTCAGTGAAATGTCCTTATTGATAGGGCAAGAGAAAAGTGAAAAGAAATAAAAGAAATAATTTCTTAATATGAAGAGASTGTCCCTAAATAGGATGAGTTTTAGATATTTCTACAGGGTATAAGCTATCCTTCAAGTCATCATTAATATTCAGTTGTCACAATTAAAATTTTAGCTTTTCCGCTATTATTCAGTGACCAGATCCTTCTACTTCTGAGACAGAGAAAATTCCCCTTTTATCTGAATTTTGTCTAGCCAAGGGCAGCAGGATTCAGCCCTGCCTATTTAGAGCTCTGAAGTCAGGGCAAAAAAAAGGCCGTGCAAGAATAAAGAGATCAAGATTGCTAATGACAGATCTCCTGGGTTTTTGACAGACAAACTTGCATGTCAAAAATGTACTTCATTAAAACATTTGTGAATGACAAAACAGTGAGGTTCTGTTGCCCCTGGGATGCCATAGAGACAGTTTTTATGCCGCATTATTTGTCCCCTCATAATAACTGGGTTTTGAAGAGTTGTATGCTTACAGCTTGCCTTAACCTTCACAAGCAGATCTCAATAGTGGGCATAGAAGCTTTRGAAAGGGCAAAGCATCTCTTGAAAACAATTTGTTCTTTGTTAGAGAAGATATTTCTACTAAAAGCATCAGAAAAAAAATAAATAGATCTGTAAATATATATGAAGAAAAAATGATACTAAATAGGAAAGTATCATTTCCTATGATAAATTGTCCAYGAAGCAACAGAGTCCTTCAGTTTCCATTCAGAATTTGTTTTGGTTCAATGTTATTTACATTAGTCTTGGCAGAGCAATATAACAAAACTGAATGTCTATACTGAAAAGTTGAAGTTAATTAACTTGTGTTACCTTTCTCTGTACTCSGAATCTGTTTTCTTTTGCATAGCCTTTGGGTATTTCATGTTTTTCCATGAATGCCCYGCACTTGAGGCCCAGTTATTTTTCAAAATATATGCATTTGCATTTGGTTGATTTGGGGAATAATTTGCCCCTTTCCMCGATTCAGCTTCCTGCAGAAATGCGCAGCAGCGAACTAGTAGTTAACTGGAAGGGGAGCGGCATAGGTATTAACTGAATTTAAATTTCTTTAGGATTGCAATTCCTCATGATGCAGTTGTTCAGCTGAGTAGGCCATGTTTGTCCCAGTTATATAAATAAAGAGGCAATGAAGGAGATGAATAAGTTTATGTGAAGATAGTACGAATGTAAGGCAAAAGAAAAATTGCAGAGAAGGGATGATTTGTTGTTCTGGCATATCTTTAGCACTTTTTAACCTTTCTCACAGTTCGCTGCTTGCTTTTCTTGCCAACAGAATACATCCTCTTCATTTCTCCATTTCCTCCTAATGACCTTCTTTAACTCAAACTCAATTAATCTATTAATAAAAGCTGACATTAACAAACAAATTGCTTTGTCTTTTTGGAGTGTTAAAAAGGATTTGTATAGCACTTGTCTTCCATTAATGGAGCATTTGAGGAGTCCAGATGCCTTGCCACAAGTGGAATAAGCCTCTCTGCCAGTCCTTTCTCTGAAGCTAATAATGACCTTAAAACACAGAAAATAATACTAAAAGGGAGCTTCTTTTTGTCAGGAGCACTGRATGTTTCATTTCTGGGAGATTTATGTAGCAATGTTCTTTGAACCCATCTTTCAAAATACATGCATATTTGATCATCCAGTGAAGATATGATTAATAATATAATCAGTGTAATAAATGACGGGCATACTGCAGAACACACCTACTTTGCATGGTCTGTTCTGTTTTATTTACAGTTATCCTTACTGCAATCAGGGTTTGATTTTTTGTCATGGCCTTTTGAGATCCTTTCTAGCACCTTGTCCTTCATGGATCATGTTTTCTATCATTTCTGGTCTAAGTGGTTTGTGGTGTGTGTTTTTTTCTTTATAACTCTTTTCAAATCTGTCTTCTGTTTCTGTGTCTTTTCTGAGGCTCATCTAAGTGTACTCAAGAGCAGAAAGTTGTAAGAAGTGCATTCGTCTGCATTGTATCCCCAAGGATTTGGGATCTGGCCTGCCAGCTCTTCATTGTCTTAAGAGCTTCATTGGACACCTAATAGTGTTGGGTGGTGGGGGGCGGGAGAGGGGGGAGGACAGTTTCTGTTTATCAGAGATTAAGTTCTTTTTCTACATGATTGAAAAACTGGAAGAGCACTTAGRATCTAGTCCAAGTGAGTCCATATTGTGAGTCTTTACATTAACATTCTCGCATAGGGAACAGGCTCTTCTGGCTGGAGTAGATCTACCTAAGATCTTGCATAGGTGAGAAGCATGTAGCTATAACAGCTATATTAAAAGCCTGATCATCCAACCAGGCCTCAGATGATTACCAAAAATTAGCTGCAGTGAAGCTGAGTTTTCATGGTTATGCCAGGAAGGCTTTRGTAAGCGTAGTTAAAACGAGCTACAAAGTAGCCACTGCTGTTCATTTCTGTCCTGTTTTTCAAATTTCAGCTCTTTTGGTGCAATGCATGACAGCTTCCAAGAAGGTTTTGAAGGAACACAACTGATTTCTTTGGAAGAAAAATATTCTTTRAACAGTTCCAGTTCCTTATACAGCTCTTCATTTAAGTGAGCTCTTTTTTTCTGTTTGCTTGTTTGTTTTCCGATCCTGCCTTTCCAGTAGGAAAGCTTGTGCCTCAGCCTTCTAGCATCCTTCAAGCTGATCCTCTGTGATACTGTGCTCTCTTCTTCCTCCCCCAACAGCATTGGCAGGAGTTCATTAATGCTGTGAGCGCCCCGGTTGTACAGTTCTTTGCCTGGAATGGCAGGCATCTGATCARTTGTAAGAGCACCTTCCAGCCCAATAGATTACATCTCTCCTACCTTGTTTGCTGCTTGATACAATTAGGGTAAATTTGCACCTGATTGCTCACACTCTGCAAGAACAATAGCAGCTAATAACAGCAGTGCTGTGGCTTTGTACCACAGGCAAAATATGACAGGTTCTTTGTAGGCAGACTTGGTTTGGGGACCCAGATAGCAGATGATTCCTCTGCAGGTGAGCTGGTGATTGCTGATTCTTCAAATTTGTTTATCTAGAGAAAACTGTGCTTCTAAAGCAGCAGACAGGGAACTCTTCACTGATCATATATTTCACTGGCATTTCTAGATTATATCTGAGCCACAGCCTCCCAGGGAATGGATAATTTCTTGATGTTTCCCCCTTCACCAGCTCCAGAAGCATTATTACTGTGATAACAGCTCCATTCAGCTGGCAATACCTTTGCCTCTGGGCCAGGAGGTCAAGAGTTTAGACCTAGCATCGTAGGTGACGCACATATCGGGGATGACATTGTAGTACAGTAGCTCAAGAGGCTGCTCTTCAATTAAAGATGATGTTCTTCAGATGAGATGTTAAATCTAACTCCTTCCAGCTCATCACTCTTGACTGAGCAGGTAAAGCTAAAAATGTAATGGCACCATCCCCAGTAGTAAAAAAAWGTCTCGGCCAATATTTCCTCTTTTAACAAAAATTAATTGTGATACACAAGACAAAAACCATGTCCGGAGCATGTGCTGGCTGCTGAAATTGCTTCTACAGTCCTTACATTGCAGGTATTCTGGCTTTGGATTTTCTATTTCAAATACATCAGGGGATTCCTAAGTATATGAAGCACTAGGAAAAGCCAAATTCYATGATGCTCTGTCCTGCGAAGGACAGAAAATTAACTCTACCCTTGACTGACTCTCTTGATGTTATTGACTCTTTATACTGCTCAGAAAGAATAGCCTTTAGCAGTCTGTCTCAGACTTCCTTAAATATTTCAGGCAACTCTCATAAGCTACTGTGAATATTAGTTCCTCATGTGTAAAATTAGGATAATATTTTTCTGTCTCTTGGGGATGTTATGGGAATAAACCCTACTAATGCTTATGACATTCATGGAGACTGTAAATACGAGACTATGGAAGCTGCTTTATAGTCTGACAGAAGTGCAATATTGCAGAAGACTAGTTTTGCTTTTCTTGGTACATTACCAAACAACATTTTTTTTAACATATATGTTGAACACAGAGGTTTTTTGTCCCATTAACATTAAAAAATGAAAACAAAACTGCAGTGATTCTGTGGGATTCAGGGTGCGGTTCATTTTGTTTAGAGTGGTGGGCTTAGCTTTATTCAAACTCCTTGTATATTTACATCCAAATAAGCTTTTCACTAAATTGTTTAAGCTAAAATTAAAAGAAAAAATTTAAGTCAACGCAAATATGTGAGTTACTATAATTGATCCAAATATGTTTTTTTTCCTCTGAAAGTAGTTTTGCTTGATTATTTTGTCATAGTTGTAAAACATTAATTTTCCATTTTGAAGAGGAAGGTGACTTGGAGTCAGGGCTATCTTTTAAAGACAGATTTTTTTCTTTRCAGTGTTGAATTTTCATGGAGGAGCAATTGTTTCTTTTCTTCCTCTCCCTCCCCTTCCCCAAGTCAATTTAAAGTCAGCTGTAGAGAATTTACAGAAATAAATACCACATCCTGCTGCATAAAGACTGAGTATTGCTGAATGGAAACAGGTGATATCCTAGTGCTCTGTCGCATTTCAGCAGGAGGGTTGAAGCAGAGGACTCAGTGGTGAGTGCAGCATTTAATTTTAAAAAAGCCATGTAGGTGGATGAATAGGTGCACAAGAACAAGAAGTGCTATGAGTTGATCTTTTAAGTGTTAGAGCAGTCATTTTGTCACACTGGATGCGGTGTTCTGTATTCTTCCTCCCCATTTTCATTTAGGATGAGACATTTGCTGAAGTGTGGATGGRTTTGCGTGCAGATTTCCAGATATTTGCACTCTGAAGAGAGCATGCTGGCTCAAGTGCTTTTATTCTGCACCATCTCTCATTGTCTTGCCTAATCTAACACACAGAATCTGTGGCACAGATTCGATCTGGAGTGCAAGCATGTGAACAGAGATCTAGAGGGAAGCTGTGGAGTGCGTGAAGGGTGCATGCAGGCTTTTGGAAACCTCATGAAAGGAACTGCCAGGCTTTGAATATTTTTGAAATTGAGGCCCACTTGTGGGTGCTAAGTACTTGAATGTCTGGTCAGAAATTTTGTTAAAAATCTGGCCTGTATTCCACCATCTATGAGTACAGAGTGCTGCATCTGTGGCTCCCAGCTGGGGAGGCAGACCATGCTGGTGAGGTGAGGCACACAATTCAGGAACACAAGATGTGCTGGCCTTGAGTCCTGCAGGCACAGGCAGTCTTTCTTTGCTGTGCTCCCAAAGCCTGGGGCACTGAGCACCTCTAAGCAAAGGCAACCAGCTGGAAGGGGTTAACCTGTATCTGTCCACACCTGGCCCTGTAGGCATATGCTTGCAGTGAAGACATTGAGGATGGATGTTTTTCTTAGAAGCTTTTCCTCTCTTTGGACAAGAGCAGTCTATGTGGTATAGTCCCAAGGATGGGAATGAAGGTACTGGCTGACAAAAAGAAAGGGGCAGCCTTTGCACAAGGCAATAGAAAGGACAGTTGTGGGATGTCGGGAGACTTTCATGTTCTGCATGGTGGAAATATAGGCAGAAGCTGCTAACTCAACCAGAACGTTGTCACCAACTGGCAGCACTAGTACTGGAGGATTAAGTGACGTGAGTGAGACTGAATCACACTGCAGGAACCAGTTTATATATTTTCAGCATGGAAATATCAGGCTTTCCAACCCTTAATGAGTGGAACTGGAACTTTTCCATTCTCAATAAATCTATCAGAAAAACATGGTTCTGGGTTTTACTGTGATACAATACCAGAATACTGTAATGACAAATTAGAGAGATTATTCAGGGATTGGGAACAGTGAGCAGTATAGGATTATTTTCTTGCTATTTCCTTGGCCTCTGTGTTGTATGTAGAATTAATGATTATGCTGTATTAGATGTTGGTCCTGATAGCCCATGCAGGAACAGAATGAAACCAAAAGTGACAGAGGAGCTTGTTTCCCATCATGATCAACCAACCATTACCAGGTTATTGCTGTACTTGATTTTCCTCATTTAAATGTGTGATGGCAGCAGTTTACACCAGAAATCAAAGGTGATTATTTTTCCATAAATTTGTCAAGCAGGTCATAAAACCTGCTACTGTCTTTACCAATATGATTATTTACTATCAAAATAAAACTATGAAATATTTTTTCTCCTATAAATAAGAGCTGAACAAATTGGAAAAGGCCTTCACTGGTTTCCTAGTATTTCCTTGGTGTCTGCTGAGATAATATTATTGCAAGGATTAGATTTGCCCTTCAGAGTGGGGGCTAATTGGTGCCTGTACATGTGCATTATGGCTACATGCTTGACAGACACATGCCCTTAACAGCACTAATTTATTTGCTACTAGTGAAGGAAAAACAAGAACCTGATGGACATAACCTGTTCTGCAACAACAAAATTTAGGACAGAGCATGTATCCATCAAATATACTACTGTGATAAAGCTCATGCTAGGACAGTTCCTAGATGCTTCAGTTTAAGTGGCTTTGCTAATTTTCAGTGTACTATGAGAAAAGTCTGCGGTGGGGGTGAGCTAGGGGTTGGACTTGAGCAGGAATGGGAAACCTGCAACCCCTCAAACTGAAATTTCAGATCATACAGCCAGCATCAATGTGAGGCTTGGGGTTTTTCCTACAGGGTTTGCTACTGAAAATTTTCAAAGTGCATGTTGATACAGGTGAAGTCTGCTAAAGGTGAAGTCAAGTCATATYTGTCCTTCTACAAGAAAAGTCTGTTCCCCTTCAAGCTTGAGATAGAGAAGAAAAGCTTACCTTATTAATCCAGGGCCTTTGCAGTACAGTTCAAACTGAAGTGGGGGTGGGGGGAGAAGGCAGGCAGGAAAATAGCAGCTGTTCTTCCAACCTGGCGATACAGCTGCAGTGTGCCTTAGACTGGATGAGGGGAATGGATTTCAATTCTGCAATGCAGCCATGCATTTCCTCTGCAAAAGCCTGCCTGCCTGATTACCTAGGCAAATTTTACTTCAAATCTCAAAGGAAAGAGAAGTTCAGGAAAAACATTTCAAAGCAACAGATCTTCAGGGAGTGCGTAGTTTGTGCCTGGATGATCCATACAGGTATGTTCCCTCTGCAGATTTGTAGAAGAGTAACACTTTGCACTACCTAAAGTTCCCTCTAAGTAGGGATGTGATTTCAAAGGCTTGAGGTTTCACCATCTTGCCTAGATGCTTAACTGAAGCACCAGTGTTAGGAGTTTTCCTAAACTTCTCATGGGCACACTTTCAAAAGGCAGTGCAGATATCGGTGGGATCTCATTACCTTCTGTGTTTTTTTTTTGTTGTTGTTGTTTTTTTTTTGTCACAGGACTCCAAACTTGGGCTCTTCAGTGTGCCCAAATGCAGGACAATTGTCTCCAAGTCTGATAAATCAGAGTAGTGGGAGCAGAACTAGATGCCAGCYAGGATGCTACAAGTACGGTTGCCAGTTTTCTCTTAGTGGAAGAAGGTGGCCTTCCACAGGATGAATAACTGCTGAGGTTCTGCATCACCCCTGGAGATAGGTATCCTACTCAACTGTCTGTAGAGGGAGCTTGGAGTAAGCAAGGTACCTAACATGAGGCAATATAAATGCCTCCCCCTCRAATTCCTTTCAATCTGGGAGCTGCTCTTGGCAGCTAGCAAGGTCTCTGAGAGGACTTGCTGCCTTGCAAACTGCAGTTTGAAAGGAAAGGAAGGAAAGAAGTGGAAATAAATTACAAGCCTGCCCCGAAGCATCCTTCCTTATCATAACCAAAGGCCACCATTTCTGTCCCCCCTATCAGCACCGTGCAGCTAATGTTTGTGCTGCTCTAATAACTATTGGCAGCTGTTAGGGACTAAACTTCATAGAATAAGGCCAATTTCMATTTTTAKTTTTTTATTACATGTGGAACAACAAGGCTTTGAAAAAGGCTTTGGCTGTGTGTGTGTGCGTGTCAGATGCACCCAATTAGACCAGGGGATTTTTATCTCAAGCAGTCAGATAGCAAGTCCATTAAAACACAGGGTGGACAAAGACACAATTTGGTTAGTGTTGCTGTGGAGGCTCTAGCTTTGGTGATAAATGTTTCATGACTTGATCTTTAGAGACTGGGATAGTGACCGTATAGCAAGTGGTTGAAAGGAAAATCGCCCGGGTTTTCCTGGTGGTTTGCCCTGCACTGTCTGTTGCACAGTACTGACGAGCACAGCCATAAGTCATAACGCTGCTCCCTGACTGCTTGAAGTGGCTTCTCTGATAAAGCTGTTGCCGCTACCGGCGAACAGTGCTACTCCTTGTCTGAAGTCATGGGGGGGCCAGTACTTCAGAGCTGATATTGTACGACACATGCTTGYTGATGAGAAAGGAAGGGTTGAGCAGCACAGATGAGATCCTTAGAGAGAAAGGAACTGCATTTAAAGTATGTTTATTTTATTTGTCTTAAAGTGATAAAATTAAAGTGGTAAAATTAAAATAACTCCCAGAAGAACCTTGTGGTACCAGTAGGATTTGATCACTGTCACTGCTACAAATCAGCCTTAAATGTGCTAATGCMTGTTGTACTGTCAGATTCTGCTCTGTAGCCCCCGGAATCATAATCCGTGTTCTCTTAAAGTACTGAGAGTCACACTTGCTTCTACATGTTGCTGACCTTTTAAAGAGGTATTAGAGGAGATCACACTTCAGGTTACTTCCAAAGGCCAGTAAGGACAGAGGAAGGCTGCTCTTGGTGTAGCTGCAAAGRTTTGGCTGAAAGTGTTTGTGTCTAGTTTCTTCTTACTGGAGTACTTATGTGAATTGTAAAGGAGTTTCTTGCCAGGAAGAATGTGAACAAAAATAGAGGAGGTCCCACAATTTATATGAGCTATTTCCTTGCCAGCAAAATGGTACAAAAAAGGTCTGTTTATATAGCTCAGTACAATGTAGATATGCAAAGGGAAACCCAGCTGGCTGTGAACACCTGGAAGTGGTATTGCAATATTAGCTGAGGCCCTGCCTAGATTCAAATAATTCATTTTTGCTGGAGGAAACTARCCCATGTAAAGTGCTTTTCTAACTTAGAGGAGCTGCTTTGAGAGTCTAGGAGCAAGTTCGTTCACACCTAGCTGAGATTCCTCTATACGATGCTTTATTGTGCTATGTAGGCAGAACTCAAGTTCTAGCTTCTTTCTCCTGCCCTTGTGCGTTTTTCATGTAAACTGAGTTTTGTGCCTTCTCCAGCTGTATGAATAACATTCATAATAGARTTATGAATTACTTGAGAGATTGCTGGGAGAGGATCTACTGTAGAGCACAGCACTTCAAAATGGTAGATGGAAGGAATGGGTCACGCACTCCATTTTACCAAGGGGAAAAGGAGGATTCCAGGGATGCAACCCTTTGATTAAGGTCAGGCTGAGATTTAAAGTTCCCCTTTGTGGGGCTGCACTGCCTTCTGCTGAGCAGCTGGTGACAATGCAGATTGTGGGTGACTGCAGGCCTCATTACACACCATACACATCTGCTGAGAATTGTGGAAAGTAGCTGTGATGGAGAAAGCTGCCCAGGTACTGTTTTGATCCCCTCAAGTGCTAATTTCAAACACCTAGCAAGAAGACCTCATGTTCTTCTCCCCATGCTTCTTGGATGCAAGACCCTTTGCTCTTCAAGATATTCTCAGTTCTGGGTTCCATCATTTTTTTTTCATCTAATTGGCTTTAATTAGCCCAAATGGAAGAACATCTGCCACTTCCCTAAGACCTTCTAATCAGGGAAGGGCCTATGTTGTGGAATGTTAAAATTGCACTTGTCCTCACTCAAACATGGAAAACATCATCAACCAAACCTCAGGAGAGAATTCATCATCTATCAAGCACTCAAGCACAGCTGCATCAGGTCTTTCTTGTCACTGCCCTGATGCTTAGTGACATAGAATTTTTTTGCTGCAAAAGGCATGTAATTTGAGGGAACAAAGCTAGTAATTAAAGCAACACAGCTCAGATGAGACATTCTGCAAGAGCATCCAAACCAAACACTTGGCTCTGCTTCTTTGGATGTCATTTCTCCTACACCCACCACAGAACAGCAGCTAAACTGAGTTTAGGCTGAAGAAGAGTAAAAGGGCTGGGGAAGGGACAAATTCTCCTGTTTCACATTATTGTTTGGTGGTTTATATTCACATCCAGGTAGCTAAGCTCACAGGTATTTTGTGAAATGAAAATGTGTGGCAATTTCAACCTTTATGACCTTAGCATCTAGTGTGAACCAAGGTCCTAARAACTCCATGTAACAGATATTCCTAACCTAAGAATATAGTATATACAGGGTCCTGAAATAACTGCAAGCCCTGCTGCATGCCCTGAGAAATRTCAGCTTTGGGCTTGCTTGAGCTGGTGCAGAAATTAACTGTAACACTCCAGAGGACTAGTGTAAATTTTCTAGCATCAGACTTCTCTTCAAACCAGATGATCTTTATTCTGATCATCTCAGATAGTAGCAAACTGCCCTACAGTCACAGTAAGTTTTAATAAGGCCTAGACTGAAGCTATGCAGGCAGATACTTGTCAGTCAGCATCTGAACTCTTTCCTGAAGTTAGACGGCCACTAATGCTGAGTAGTCTCTCTAAGGAACATTTAGTGCTTTCACTGGCTTTAAGCATTAATCACTTCTTTATTAATGCAGGTCACATGTCCATGCATTAAGCAACTATCTGGGAAAAAGTGTTTTAGTTTATATAGTCTATCTCAGAGAAAAAAAAAAGACAAAGTGTTCTGTCTATTGCTGCTTTTGAGGAGAGTCTCCTTAAAATGTTTAAATTTAGGTGGCAATAAAAATATCATCTGTATTTAAAATAAGACATTGATGAGCAAGCCAGAAAGCACCAGGCAGTACATCAGCTTTTACAGTCAGCTATCTCTGATCTTTTAAAAACTCTTAATGAACTTGGGTGACATAGGTCTTCAGTGCATAATTACCATTTAGCATCACTGAAAGTTCACCAGGGGAACTGAATGGTTGGGTGAGACCCAGCATGGCCTTGCACGAGTTCCTTTGTAGCCACTGGAGATGTTACCTTTGCAACATCACTGATCTCTGCTACTCCATATGAGCTGTGTGTTGCTGGCAGTGCTGGGCAGGGTAGGCTGAAATAGGTATATTCATGCATATGTTGAAAAAGCAATTTACATAGTAGAAGAGAAAACTATAAGACAAGGATGCCAATGAAAACAAAAACAAACCTCTTCAGGATGGTAATGTTGCTAGTTGGGAATATCTACTGCTTTGACTGGGGGAAAAATAGAGGAAAAAAAGAGGACTAAGAAAATGASTACTGACTTGAGAAAGGGAATACAGATTAAGTTTCAAAACTGAGAGCAATTAAATGAAGGCTAGGCTAAGACAAGTAGCAAAGCTGCCYTAATTGTAGGTTTATCTGAATTCAGTTATTTTGTAGTTCACACTCCTAGAGTTATATTGGAACCTAAATCCACAGGACTTGTCCTTTTTTGAGAAAATATTGATAGAATGTGCCAAAATGGAYGCTAGCAAAGAGAATGAGTGTGTATGTTTGCCAGTTCAAGCAGCTCACTACTCGGATTTGGAATAAATCCTCCTTGATTCAATGGTGAATGCAAGACTAAGTGAGTACCGCAACTAGAGACTGGACATTGTCAGAAGCGAYTGAGAGATTATTTAGGTCTACTTTAGTATACCAAACCATGCTTTGCTATAGGTAAATACTTGTCTGTACTTCTCTTCATTCCATCTCATGTTTAAAAGAAAAATAAGCTAAATCAAAAATGTTTAACAGTCTCATGATAACAGTATATGTAAATTAAATTTTTGGAAACATGCCATGACCTTCAGACATTTTCAGTGTTTGAAAATACTGTTTTCCAGTATTTCTTGTGCTGAATGAATAAGAGTATTCTCTCCCAGTCTGAAAGTTCTCCACCTTTGCAGAACTTTTTAGCTTAGTCACCAGTTCAAACCCATTCTCAGCCAAAGCAGTGTTTTTGGCACCTCAAAAAAGACAAGCAGCCAAAGCAGTACGCATTTGTTGCGTATGTTTTTCTTTTTTTTTCTTTTCTCGCACATCTTTAAGGACAGGACTGGGTACTGTTGTTAATTATCACCATCTTTTTCACTGGCCTCAACATACTGCGTCAAAACCTGCTGGACTTCTATGACGCTTTATCATTTTATATTTACTCCTGTTCTATTCAGGGGTTTGGCTGTATTAGCGTAAAAGAGCACCTCTAGAGTTACCTACAGCCTTGCTTGTTCACTGTCCAGTTGCAAAGAGTTTCCTGAACTGCAARTGACTTGATGATTGACTTAAACATAGCTTTGTACCCACTTTAGRCATCTCAAAAGCGTCTGAGACGAGACGGACACCCATATTGTGCCCCGTATGATGTTATCAGACTAGGTTCACGGCCAGTGATGGAGCTCTGTAAACTGAGAAGAAAGTATCAAATGTATGTCATTGCACTGAAGTTCTGATGCAAAGTAACCAAACAAAATATCAGATTTCCAAAAAAGAAATGTAGTCGTTCTGAGTGTGTTTCAGCTGGTCACGCGAGATTCAGTAAGGTTAGCTGACATATGTCTAGGTAACTAATTGGTACTACTCTCGCCCGAGTAGCAAAGAATCAAGAAACCAACTGCAGTGATTGCTTTTCAGTGTCGTCTTTTGTGTGTGCTGTGTTAGCCAGATTGKTAGTTACACCATGCATCTCATACTGATATCTTGACCTTGGAAATTCAATTCCTATTACAGACTGGAAAGGCTGAGGCTTTGCAGAAGGATTTTTTTTTTTTTATGATGCTAGAGAAGCTGGCAGTATCTGCTGCTAACTGGAAGACTCCATTTTGAGCTTAACTGTCCCTGTCAGACATGTTTCATTTGGCCAGCAACAAATAGGAACTGAACCTGACAAAATTTAATCAAAATGGGATAATGCCTTCAGTTTCAGTTCAGGTTCTTGCATGGATTTGGGGTGAGCTTTAGCTTTCATAAGCTTTCAAGATTCCCTTTTTTTCTTTTTTGAAATTCCTTCTGGGCCTGCATTATTGCTGCAGTTTGCTTCACTTCCTTTCACGTAGCTGTATTTGTATATAAGAGCCCACTGTGAATGACTAGCTCAGATGTTTTGTGAAGTGGTTGTTGGAAAATAATAGGTATTTAATTACCTGTCTCCTCTCATCTCATTTCTTCTGTAAATTATGAAATTAATCCTCACATAACAATAATTTCAAGATAACTTTTTTTTTAAAAAATCAAACCTAGCAAAAATAAATGAAAGCTATTGCAGGCAGTAATTTGTTTGCCATTTTCTCTTGTCTTTTTTTCCCCTCTCCCTCACCTCCAATTTTTTTTTTTTTTT
>NW_028186657.1:3010055-3102089 GCF_003343005.1 Rhea americana
TTTCAGCTGTGTAACAGGGGAACTTTGACACTCATTTATGAAAATCCCCTGGTGGCACAGTGGCACAGTAGCCACGAACGAAGGCCCTTTTGGGTTAGAGACCTCCTTTGAATTCATCTGGGGTCTGCTCTAGTCAGTGTGGATGACACTGATTTCAGATGAACTCCCACTATCTTTATATGGCCTGAGAGGAAAATTCACAGCAGTGGCCAGCACTAAGTGGTCACCTAAAGCGAAACTAGTCTGGAGATAAGATTCCTTTGCATGCTGCTAAAGGCCATCCCAATACACAGCATGCAATAACCAGTGTGTAAGAAACAACACCGATGGGGTGCTGACTTCTGGATATGTGTACTTTTGCCACCTGTTTGTATGGAAACAGGCTGTTAAGCGTCAGGCTTCAATAAAAGCAATGTTTTATTAACYCATGTAACTAATGGCTACAAAGCCTTCTCTGAGGTGATCAAGATGCACTGTGGTAAAGATTTCAGTAAAATCCTAGGTTAGCTCTGATCTACTACTAATATCAGGTAGTTGTAATTCCCACCTACTTTCAGATCTCATGCACTGCACCAACAGCCTTACCTCTAGCAGATTGCCCGGACACCCAGCCGAGGAGGGGAACAGCCTTTTACTAGTACTGGGAGGGAGCTGAACAAGYCACTGCTGGAGGACTGCGGGTCTGGGTAAGGATGTGCCTATTGGGTCACCTTTTCCCCAGCAGCAGGGACTACTGCTTTCAGGCAGGCTTGCGAAGGGCTCTTGAAGGCCAGACAGAAGGTCCAGGCTAGCTGTGCAATGTATCACYGTGTAACAGCGAACAGTAAAACACCAGGAAAAGCAGAAAGCCCTAAAATWCTCCCAGAAGAGCAGAACAGTAGAAAGGGGCAACTCGTTTTCTTTTACAAGGTACTTAGTTTACCAGTCACAATAGGCAGAATAAATGTAACAGAACGTTTCAGTGAATCCTTGATGAAGAAAGCATTGACCTGTAGAAGATTATCTGATAAATAAATGCATTTCATGTACATKGATCCAAAATATATTGCCTAGTAGCACAGAGCCTTCTCTTCCCCCTATATTTTTCATGGTTATCTATTACTGARAAGATTTATGTGCAGTGAAATTCAGTATTTGACAAGTTTCTGCTGTACAGCTGATAGCCTCGCATTGCAAATAGATTTAAAAAAAAAAAAAAGCTTTAAACCTCATGGGTATTCAGAGACTCATTTTAAGTACATTTAAAGTCCGAAAAAGTTGTACACTGGTTTTACTTTCTTCTTTCCTGATCTAAAAGAATTTGGTATTGGAAAGGTGTCAAGTAGATCATGTTAGTTTGGTATGAGATACCTTTGGTAAATCCATGTTGCATATTATTCTATTTTTCAATTAATTCTGTGACTATAATTATACTTTCTTTTTAAGTTTGTCTTAATGTAACCTCAGCAATATTCCAGGCTCTAACAGGCCTGTTGATAGTGACCTTTTATTTGTAMATAGGCAATATAGTTCTCCTTTCCTTGATGAAGACCATTATATCAGTTTTCTTTCTGTCCCAAGAAGCGTCTCATCTGCTGCTCTCAAAGATATCTGCTTCTATCTCAGATGTGAATGTGAACTACCAGGCCTTGTCTCCAAGTCCAGGTCCTCTTCTTTCTGGAAACAAACTCTGTAATAATCTATTTTGGTGCATATYTGGATTATCCTTACGCCAGTGCTATACTTTCTCCACACAGTGGCCTTCATTCTTCTCTTCATCTTCTTTTTGTTTCCATGGTAATGAAATTTCAACTATTTGGTTTCATCCTTGTATATCTGTTTCACATATGTCAGCTCTGACCATAGGCCCACACAATAGGACATGGTTGGCTTTTTGCTGCTAATTTCTGCAGAACTTCTTCATTCCTTCTTTGTAGACAAATAATACAGTCATAGAAGAGGTTTTTCCTTCTCTACTCATTCAGCTCTTTCAGTTCTTYCATAGAGTTTGAGTAGCTGTGAGAGAACACAAGTGTTAATGATTTCTGTCCTGTCTAAATTACAGGACCTGACCCAAGAATATCTGAAGTCATTAGYAGTCTTTCCACTGACTGCAGTGGGCTTTGTTTGACATTTTTTTGTGAGTCATGGCATGGGAGAAAGGAGTTGCAGTTTGTAATAACAATCTATTTCTCCAGCTGTAGGTTTCTTTTTTTTAAAAAAAGAAAAAAAGAAAAAAAAGATTAGAAAATGTCTAGTGGAAAGGACTCATCCTCATAATAAACTGCAGCTTTACCATGGTTTAAATGACAGCACTTTAAAATCAGCATTTCTGTACTCGTATTTAATTTAAATTTCATGTATTGCATCTTAAAAGTAATTGATTATTGAAAAATAGTTGTGGTATAACAACTGTATAATAATTTTGCATAAATTACTTTGCTGTTCCTCCTTATTTAATATTCTTTTAAAATCAATTACCATTTAACCTACAATAACTACCTTATGAAATCCAAATGACATTTCAAGAAGCATCATTTCTAAAAGGCTGTGGTACATGCAGTGTTGCTGTCACTAATCTAGAAACTGAAGCTTTAATACTTTTTAATAATAAGCCATGCAATACTGTGGCCTTAAAAATAAACAAAATTAAGTTGCTTTAAAAGAAGTGTAAATTTTCTGTCCCTCTGACAAAGTGGTACACTGACTTATGGATTAACATCTTTGGAGTCTCATTGACTCGTACTGCCTCTGTCATATGGAAGAGTCACTTCTTGCAGAATCCCAGTGAAATCAGTAAGACTCTGAAAAATAAAGTATCACTCAACCTAGTCGATTCTCTCACTGGCCAGTATATTAGTGCTTTTGCATGCAAGTGGTCTATGAGCCCACCTGGGATCCAGCTACCAAAGGGGAGGTGCAGGCGCTGCAATCCTCACTGCGGGGTGGCCAGGAGCCAAGGTGGAGAATGCTGCATGCAGCAGTGCCCAGTGCTGAGTGGACAAGCAGCACTAGAAAGTGTCCAAACTTCCTGTCACTGCTAAAACATGAGAGGTGAGCAAAGTGATTTACTCCTGAAGAAATTGTCAGTTCCACAAGAATTCTTGCAAGGCCTCCAGCTTCAGTTAACTGCATGCTAATCCACTATGATTCCACCAATGACAGTGGGATAATTGGAGGATCTCCATGAGATTTCAAAACAAATATCTGATTTGGAAGCTCTTCTTTCTTTTTTGTTTCTCTCTTTCTTAGCTAGGTCTTTCAGACCTCAGTTTGAAGATGAAGCCAAAAGCAGCCCTTCCCTGCTGACAGTGTAACTGCCTTTCATTCTTAAAGCACAAATAATGACTTATGTAACAACAGGTAACTTATAAAAAAAAATATATATTTAAGAAAAGCTCTAGGTATTTTTAGMTGATGGCTTGTCTCACCCTTTTATTGCTTCATAGTTCAGAGCTTGTAAGTGGCCACATTAAAAGATGCAGTGAACTACTTCAAGCGTTCATAAGTATTTTGTTTTTTAAATTCTTTTGTTAACATTAAGCTCTTAGAGTTGGTAAAGTCTTAGGAGGTGATGCTTTCTTCCATTTGTTATTTGGCAAATCTGAATTTTCCATTTTCCAGTGTCTTGTTTAAGACATAGATTAAGATTTTTCTACTTTTTTACTCCTATGCATATACACTAATGTCATAAACACGTTTAGATTCAGTAGGAGAGTTCACAGTCCTGAAATGCTGCTTGTGTTATTTGTTGTTGCTAGAGAGATGGTAGCATATGAGGAGGGATAAAAAGTTGGGGGCTGAGGATAGGGGAGGAAAGTAATATATTACCATTTTCAGTCCTAAAGATGCTCTTAGGATACACTGGCTGCTATAGTAGCAAGTATCTTGTAACACCAACTGCTAGTCTAAAAACTTCGGACATTTTCTTCCTTTATAGAGGCAGAGACATGATAGTTTCCTACACAAGAATGAGATTTAGCTTACAGAAGCATGACAGAAACCTTTTTGCCAGGAACCTCTAGGTCATCTAATTTCAGCATTGCCCCTCTGTAGTATAGAGAGGGAGGAAAAGCTGATAGGCTGAGCTGGGAATAGATATTTTGGGCTGAGATTTGTACGCAACAAACTTTTCTTGGAGTCTAATGAGTCAACATAATAGTCAACATAAATATTGTTAACTAATGCAGCATTATACCAAATGGACCCATTACGCTTCATTCTGTGGCGTGGAGTGCAAAATCAATTCTGGATGATGGGATGTATTCTTAGGCAAAGAGGGAATTTCAGGGAAGAAAGAAGCCTATGTTAGCTATCTCTGTTTAATAAGAGATTATGAAAAATATCTCAGGTTATCATCTCAGTAATATTCATCATAAAAGTACACCAGTAACTCACCTATTTGCCAAAGTCAACTTTATACCCAGCAGACACAGGTTGTCTTAATGCGCTTCTGAGTCTCATACTGGATTTCCCAAAGACAAATATAACTAAGAGGGAGGAAAGCAGGTGGTAGGTTTGCAGGTTAGGAAGAATTCCCTGCAGACTAAGCTTGTGAGTATTGCCCCGATGCCACTTCCACTGCAGTGGTTGGCGGGAGGCACTGGAATTCCAGGAGGGGCAATTTGTCTCCTACAGCTGCAGCTAATGACATTGTTCTTGTACAAAGAGCATTTGAAGAAAGAGGCAGGACAAAATGAAGCTCAGTAGGGATGAGAAGGCTGCAAGAGGGCATGCTATTTCCATGTCCTGTTGTGCACTGGGCAAAGCAGATGCCTGGGTGTAAACTCAGATGGGGAGTCCACACAGTCACCTGGGACTCCAGCACAGGCTCCATTCCCAGTTCCCCTAGAAACTCCATGAATTTCAAAATCAACCTTTCTCATCTCTAACAGCAACAGACTCATGAGAAATTATAATTGTTGATTCCGGTGGTACTACTGTAGTGGCAAAGAGAAAGAGAGCATGCAGTCTGGAGCCCTGAGTCACAACTTTTTAAAATATGCCTGATCAAGAACATTAGGAAAATAGTGTGTCAAAGTCTTTCTGCTCTGGCTTAGTGAAAATAAGCCTTTATGTGCCTAAAAGTCACTAGTATTTCCATGTCCCACGCAATTGTGCTGAGGTGGAGGGGGCTGTGATTTGATTTTTGTCTTCACAGCCAGAGTTAGTTCCTGAAGCTCATGTGGCTGAATATTAATATCCATATGCTTGGTCTAAGTACAGGCATGTAACAAATAGTTTGTATTACTCGTAATCTCTTGGTGAATACTAGATGCCTCTCTCTGAAGGTTAAATCTTTTGCCTCATGAAAAACATTGGGTTTTGGCTTTCTGATATATCTTCTGTCCCTGCTGACTGAGGTGTCTGTGGTTTTGCGGGACAGTGGCACCTAACAGTGCAAGGCACCGCACACACTGTGCGGGGAGCAGAGCCTACTCCCAAAAGTTCCCATCTGACACAGAAGCCAGAAGGAGAAAGGGAAGCAGGCAGAAGGAGGTGGAAAGACTCGCCTGCGTGTATTGAGCTCATTCCAGGCAGAGTCTCCAATTTCAATTCTGCCCAGCCAGGCCATGTACTGGCGGCAGCAGAAAGGAACTGAATTAATGGTTTGTGAATGGTTTCCTTCTAACTTTCTTCAGAAATGGTAGGTAGTGACCTCCAGGTCTTCAGGTTCTGCCTTCCTGTTCTGCAGATCAGCCTTTTGTGCTGTAACATATATGTGAGCCTCATCTGAGAGCACTGCCCATCGAAAGACAGGATAGGGGAACAAACAGCCACTGCATTTTCTAAATGAGGTTCCCTGTACCTCACTCTCCCTCAGGACAGGGTGCATTAATCAGGTGGCATATTAGATAAGAGGCCCTGATGGAGCACCTGGCAGGAGCACACTGTTCCCAAGAGGGCAGAGTGCTCAGATTTGGGGATGACATTTTTCTTTCTTTCTCTCTCTCAAGTCTACTTTCAATTTCACATGCAAACTATTCCTGCTAGGAAGGAAATGAAATGGTCTGCTGAGAGGAGCAGAAAATGAAGGGCTATTTTAAATCACATTTTTAAATGTGATTGTTCAGATACTTTTTCTTAACCCTTGGGTTATAGGCAGCTAAAAGCACAGCTATAGAWGTTCTAGAGTTTCCTCTGAGCCTGAAAATAGACTAAGACTGGTGAGAGTGTAATCATTCTTTATGTTCATCTTGTTTCAAATTTCATTCCATAGAAAGTGAGAATCTTGATTTATATTGAAGGGAAAGYGCCTCCAAACTCAAAATAGACCAGGATAGCAACAGATTCTCCCCTCTGTGGTCTGCTTTTTTGAGAAGGGCYGGGGCCATCTGAGGTTGCTCTGTGTAAATGCTGCTCTGTGTTCAGCACCCACCCTCAGCTGCTGCGAGGCRACAGGGAGGAAAGTACTTTGTGCCCACCCATTCCCAGGAGTTGCACAAGGCTCTGGTACAGAGCGGGACTGCTGCATGCAGTGGGAGCCCTGCCTGCACCATGTTCAGGAAAACTCAAAGTTAGGGTCTGGGTATAATTTAGGCTTATGGAGGGGAAGGAGTATTTGTGTTCCTTGGTTTTGTGCATCGTGCTTCAGCTATAGCAGCCTAATTTGACAGCTTTGATTTGCTCTTTGCTTTTTCTGGGCAGTGAAAGAGAACTGATCCTCTGATTTAGCCACCTCATTTATATGCCTGAATTGAGGTGGTGTAAAAGCCTCTCTTGCTGTCTTGGTGCATAGCGAGGGGTGAAGGAAGACCCATTAGCTGATGTAGTGTTTATACTCAGATTTGCAGTTCAGGAGTCTCATTCCAGGCTTGTTGCTCTGCTCCCAAGCTCACTGCTCTTATTTATGTATTCCAGCCTCCCTTTTGTGTAGATCATAGCAGCATACAGTAATTCCAGGGTCCAGCACAAAAACTACTCCATGGTCTTTAAGGAGCATTTAAAAGACCAAAGGAGCTGATGGCTGTAGTCAGACATCAGCTACAGCTGAAGGCTTCTCAGTTTCTACAGAGCTTGTCAAATCTCTATGAGAATCTAACATTCAAGAAATTCAGTCACTGCAGGCTGACTTAGAACAACAAGCCCTTAAGGATATTCAGTTGCAGTTGTAGCTTGGGGCACTGGATTTATAATTGCTTCTCCTGATGTTTGACAGCTGCAGCAGCACAAATCTTGCTGCAGCATTCACAGTGGGAGAGGTCTTGCCTGCATTGCTCTCTGTCTAGTACTGTAACAGAAGACAATGTTGGAGAAGATGCTCTAGCAAGGAGGAGGAAGCCATACTGCAAGTAATCGGCTTCTGTAATGCAGAGAAAATAGGTTCAGCTCACTGCTTCAAGCTTCTGCGTCACCCAGGAACTCAAGTCCTCTGTATTACAGTAGCACGTGGAGGCCCCAAGTTGCTAGGTTTTGTAGAAAATAGCTGCAATTCTGGTGCCTTTTAAAGAGCAAAAAATGTAGAAAGGAAAGAGAGAAAAGTGAATTGGTCAAGGCCCTACTGTAGGCCAGTAGTAGAACTGAAAATAAAGCTCTAACTTCCTCAAGGGAAATGTGTGCTGCCAGGCACTGGAGTTACAGCATTTTAAGAAGTTACAATGCCTTCAGTTCAGCTGTAAGTTGCTCACACCTAGCCCTTCCTCCACAGAAGCGTAAGCTGATCCAATTTATTTTATATTGCTATAGAGTAAGTCTGTTCTCATGACCTGGCTGAGGGCTGGTGGTGTCTTCAAATGTGCTTCCTCTACCATCTGTGATCAGCTGGGCTCTCAAGCCAGAGCCCGATTCAGTGGCCACACTGCAGAATTTATTTGTTATTTAAGTTTGGAAATTTGCTTGTTTGTTTCTGCTTTGGCAACAGAATAGCCAACTCTCCAGTTTTAAAATGTTGGAGTCCTGCCAGTTTCCTTAGTCATAAAAAAATGCTTTTAATACAATGTAGAAGACCCACTTCAAAAATCATCTCTATGTAAGGTATATACATATGCACTTGCTGGTAGCAAGGACCCAAAAGCTTAATTTTTCTCTCATGAAGTGCAAAAGTAGCATTGACCCTCTAAGGAGGTGGAATGGGACTTAAATGATTATTTCAATGCATTTTCTATAACTTCAGTCTTCTCTGAAATTTATTGGCATTTATGGTAATAACAGCTCTCTTTCTGATGAAAGAGGCTTTGATGTTACAAAACTGTGATCTCTGCCTTTTAAATGCAACACTTAAACTACAGAGTTTCTCTTTCTTACCTGAAGTTTCAGCACCTTTATGAGAAATATGAGCCACAATTTCACTGATCTTTCTTTACGTTTTAAAGGGAACTCCAGCATACACATATAGAGTGGTTGGAGGAGACCTCTAGAGATCTTCTAGTCCAAGCCCCCTGCTCAAGTTGGTTCACCTAGAGCATGTTGCTGAGGATTGCGTCCAGATGGCTTTTGAATATCTCTGAGGAATGAGACACCACAACATCTCTGGGCAACCTGTTCCAGTGCTCAGTCACCCTCATAGTAAATAAGTTTTTCCTCATGTTCAGATGGGCCTTCCTGAGTTTCAGTTTGTGCCTGTTGCCTCTTGTCCTATTGCTGGGCACCACTGAAAAGAGTCTGGCCCTATCTTCTCTGCATCCTTCCCTCAGATACTTATACATCTTGATAAGATGCCCTCTCAGTCTTCTCTTCTCCAGGCTGAACAGTCCTAGGCTGGAGAGCGTGTTCTGTAGTCCTTCAGAAGAGTACAGAGTTGGCAGCACTACGGTTTGAATGTTGTCTTAAAAACCTGGTGAGGAGTACTAGATGCAAAGCCTGTCTACTTATTTAGCCTCAGCCACCACCAGTGCCAAATTTATCCCTGCAGGATCCTTATGCAATACAAACACAGAGCCTCATTGTTTTGTATATCAAGTGATAACTAAAACACGATGTCCTGCCCACAGTTGCACTGGAGTTCTATACAAAGCTGGGCATGCCACGATGCAGGACAGAAGTATGTCTGTAGAGCCGTCCTGCACCCCGAGACCTGCCAAAGGCATTGGCGCCTCAAAGACTTACCAGCCTTCCCCCATCGTTTTGAATCAGCCTTGCTTGGGACAAGTTCATTAAAGGCATCTGTGAAGTGCTGAGCTCTCTTTACCCAGTGCACCCTTGCCTGCTCCCCTCATCCCGCCTAGTACGTTGCAGCAGTGGTGAAAGTTCTGACAACTCTGCTGTCCCCTTGAACACAAGGGAATGCTCCTGAGGTTGTCGAGGTCAGTGCCAGCAGCACTCAACAAGTCCCTCTAGCAAAACACTTTAAAAGCCCCTCCTCAGGCCCTCCCCTGCCTGGGAGGCAGTTTAGTGAATCCTTGTGCTTTTTGCCTKCCTTATGGGTATTTTCACAGTATTCCTGAGGAATGTCCCAGTATGTATCTGCTGTTAGCAGAAGTGGTAGCAGGAGAAAAGAGATGTTTTATTGTAAACTGATTTTTAGCTCTTCTGAATGAGATGGGACTCCTCATTCCAGATCTATCAGCTCTGCTGTAGCTCTGATCAGGCCAAGGAGACCTGGATCAGAAGCAAGCTGGGATCTTYTCCCACATCTGACACCTCTCCACCAAAGCAGTGTTGTTAGGGCACATGTGTGGGATTCTCCAAATTGGAGAATTCTCCAAATTCTCTATGGTCACTGGAGACATGTTGGGTGTAAATGCCAAAGCCTCCAGATCCTGTTTCCTGAGGAGCAGCAATTCTCTCTCCTAATTGGAAGAGTTATCTCCCCTTCAYCTCTGTGGCCTGAATCTTGTTCGTATTTTTTTTTTCTTGAAGAAGGAAGTTCAGGGTCCTTTAGCTATTTAACCACCTTGTTACAGCCTCATTGGCAGCCTGGACTAAAGAGAGTCAGAAGGACCAACCCCAACATTAGCCAATTTCTAATTAGCTCCATTGTCATAGCAACTGGAAGGGAGGGGTTGTATTAGCATCAGCATGACAGGCTAATGGAACTGCAACTTATTTTGCAGCTGGGGAATGCAAAAAGTGAATCCTGCCTTCCACAAAGCTTACAAGGTTGATATTCTAATCACAGTTGTTGTGCGCTCTGAAAACTGACTGTCATTCCTCAATGGTTCACTTTAAAGGGAAGATGAGGGGCAGGCTGCAGAAAAAGAAAAGAGGAAAGAAACAATCTATCTGTTGCGTTAAGTTGAATGTTAAAATGCAAAGGAGCTAACAAAATTCAGATATTTTATTTAAACTAGAAAGCAGAGGAGTAACCAACTCTGAAACAGCCAGTACTGCGTAGAGATTCTGCCTCCTTTATTTTCATACACTGAAGAGCTGGGCTAATCCCAAAGACTTTCTGAAGAGGATCATGGAAATATGCAAGAAAGTGGCTCCCACTCTTTATTGATCTTTCCTTTTACTACAAGGAACAGAAATGTGTGTATTTTTGATCCCGAATGTTGTCATGGTTACAGGGCTGCTCGGATGCTGCTTGGCGCACCCCGTGTATGGCGGAGTGGTCGCGCGCAGGGACTGTGCAGGGATGTTGGGGGGGGGGGGTGGTCTGTGCCCATCCACTCCCATCCCACCAGGAGAGCCAAGCCTGAGGCGGTGATTTCTAGGACTCACTTTCAKTATCAGGAGGAGGGATGAAAACTAAGTTGTCATTCTCTTACTACTCTTAGAAGTGCCTACTAGGTAACACTAGTGGAGTATCTACTCAATCCCCAAGTGTATCCATCCTTGAATATGTCTGCTTTAATTACTTTTTCACCAAGTAATTTGATTTACAAAAGGCTCRTTCCTGTAGGCTCTGTGACAGAGGGTCTCTTTTTCATTTTTGTTTTAAGCAATGGTCCAGAATGTTATACAAACCAGAGCTGCATGAAGGAGAAAATACTGGTGCTGACCTCCATAATGTCAGGTTTGTTTGTGCATCTCTGGGAAAATCTCTTATCTACGTATGAGATCAAGTGGTAAAAGTACTGTAGAAGCTGTTGACTTTTCACTGAAAAATGGTAAATGAAGTTTTYTCCTGGCCCCTCCTCCCCCCAGCTTCGTTTTATTTTATTTTTTTAATTTTTTAGCCAGAGGGTTTTCAGGCTTTCCAAACCTTTACAAAAGAAATGCTAGGAAGAAAATTATTTTCTATCAAACACAGACAGGCAGAAAATGCCAATTTTCTGAGAGGATTTTTCAATGAAAGGTTGCAATTTTCTGTCAAAGGCATCTTTATTCTTTTACCAACTATAGAAAAATGTCATGTCTTAGGTCTTGTAGCCTATTCTTCCCTCTTCTCTATAGTGCAAATGAAGACTTATAGGATATTAAATTTTACGTTAGCTTTGAAACCACTTTGGGGTGGAACAAGGATCCTTGTGAACAAAAGGCAATGTTGTGGGTTGGCAACATGCAGCTTTGTGCTTCTGACCTACTTYTGACACTAGCCTGATGCATGGCCTTGTGCAAATGATTTTTTCAAAGCTGCCTTTTCTCTTTATTCTCCAGGTAGATCATCAAGTTGTTTGGATGTACTTGTCTGTGTCAAACCCAGAATACTGTCTGGTCATGAACAGACATGCTCTTTATTAATGATAATCTGATGGGGGGGAACACAAATGAACAAACAAGATAGTACTTAGAAGTTGTTAAAGCTTGAAACAGTGATATTAGCCAGGGAACGCATGCTGCTACATGCAAGTATCATATCTTACCTTTCTATTTGAAGTAGGGAAGGCTGTGGGTGGAAGCAGACAGGAATGAGTGCGGTGCTGTTTTGATGGACAAGCTTAAGTATATCCATAAGATCAACAGATGGCAACGTTGAGGTAGTGCAGCCTCCCACTCCAAACTCACCTTGACTAAGGTTACAAGCTTGTCTGAGTACCTAGTAATTAACTGGTATCCAGGTACGAAAGGACTCAATTCCCTTGTCATACATGCTACTTTGATGTTGAAAGAGAATTGTGTCTAATAATTGGGGACAGCAATTTGTCACAGTCACTTATATGAAAAGTCCAAATCTGATTATGGTTAAAATAGCAAATGTCCTGAATTCCTCTCAGCAAGAGAACACCAAAGGGCACAGGACATGTGAAAAATACTTCGTGGGGCAATGAAAATGGTTTTGCCCCATTAGATAACCTTTATCTAAGGCTACTAGATGCCAGTACCGGCAGGTGAGAGGATAAATGCTGTTTGCTGCGCGTTTGCTCTCCTGCACTGTGGCTCTTCCCATTGCAGCTGCAGCCCCGAGCAGAGCCGAGCCACATGGAGGAAGGGCGCAGATAGTTTTATTAATTTCCATGTACCGGGGCTGTTGYGTTGACAGCAAGCTGATGTGTGGCCTTGGACATCAGGGCTCCCRTCCATCTGCACTACCACTGCTTTGCAGCACAGCAGGAGCTGGCTCCGTGCCTCTATACAGCCCTGGTTAAAAGGTGTTTTACTGCAAAGGGTTGTTATCAGTGGCAAGATGGCTTAAGAGGGCACAGGGGATGTGAGTGACAGGTTGCCTTTRCCAATAACTGAAAGCATGTCAGAAATAGAAATAGTATTTAAATGGAGTGTCTTTGTGATTCTTCTCGGCCTGGTGAGCCTGGGAATTGCAGGAAGCTGTCACGTGGCGGGAAGTTAACAATCCTGATGAGAGAAGCTGCCGATTTGAGTTGCTTATCTGGAGCCCAGGGTGGGAGGGGTGTCCATTAGCCTGTCTCAGGGGTTTCCTATGCCTGCTATTGGGTTGTTATTAAAGGAGCAAGGTGGCTGAAGGGATGGGTTTGGAGTGCAAATTCTACTATATACCACCCAAAAGACCTCTTTTTTTTTTTTTTTTTTTTTTTTTTCCTTGAGCTGATTTTATTATCAAGGGCTATCAGACTAGCTTATGCTGAGATTTCTGAACAGACAAAATGCTTGAGGCTCCTGGTAAGACAATAGTGAGGACAACAGCAATTGCAAGCTGCCTTCTTGCAGGCTTTTGCATGAGTACCAGCAAGCACCTCCCCTGTGATCACAGAGTGCATCCTCTTCACTGAGYTGCTCCCAAACAAGCAGCCAAGACAAATAATAATAATAATAAAAATAAATAGAAGCTGTGCCTTGTATTGCAAAGCATCCACCTCAGGCTTTCATGTTTTAGAGATCTCCTGGGACTCCCACTTCTGACAGGCATGTTTTACAGTTACCTTAAAGACCTTGCTGGAGGTAACAAGGTCACCTACTCTAACTACCTAAATCACTGAGGCGTGTCCCCTTGCTTTCCTTCAGGCCTAGACAAGCCAGCAACTAGGGGAGCTCCTCAGTCACACTGGAACTAGCATAGYTGTGGCAGTGGTACTCTCAGTACCACCTAGCACAAGGGTGGCTAGAGAGGATGGTGGAAGCCCAAGGCTTCTCCAGAATTGCAGAATTTGCTGGTCCCCCACGCTGTGCTGACGTGTGCACACATGCATACGGGGAGTGTCTTTGGATCAGCTCTAACAGTTAGTGGATGTGTGGGAGTCCCACTGAATGGGTTCATTTGTGCAGCCCTCAAAGCCTTGTTGCTTGATACTCTGAAAGCTTCCTAGGGGATTTTTATGCTCAATTCCCATTAATTAAAATTAACAAATGCTACTGGGCATCTAAATCCCCTATGTGACTTGGAGAACCACAACYGTGTTCTCTGTCAGAGAGGTCTATTCAGTACCCCTCTCTCGAACTCAGATTTTCCCTTGGGTTTGCTTGCACATTCCTTATGAGAGACTGATGAGTTCTCTGAAACAGTCCTCGCTCTTTTATAGTGCTGAAGTCATACAAAATAAATATGAAGTGAACTGATTATATTCCAAGAGCTATGAGTTAGCACATGTCAGATCCAAAGTGAACTGACCTTTCCACACTCAGGTGGATGGCTCTGACCTTTTGCGACGCTGACAAGGAGCGTGGAAGAAATCATGATTAGAGGAATATCATGCTTTATTAACACAGGCAGAGCAAAAAGAGTTCCTCCTGCTCCTCTTCTARGTGGTGGAAACTGAGAAAGAAACCCAAGACCCATGTACATGTTACACTTTTATTGTAACACTAATGGGAACATGGTGGCAAATAGGATAGTAGAGAGATGAGATAGGGAATTATGCTTTGCTTTAGAGGCTTTTTTTGGTGACAGTTGTAGCAACAGTAGCACAGGTTCCACCTGCATCAGAGCCTCTTTATAACTCCATTTTGCAGGAGTGGTATTACTTGGCAGCAGACAACAGGAAGTCCTTCTGGTTGCTGCAGTAATACCCGGTTGAGTTCAGTAGGTTTAGTGTTGCTACAAGGGTAGCAAGGAGCTGTTAATGAATAAGGATATTTTTTGAGGTATCTGTTTTTGTCACAGTAGCTGTGAGGCATCCACACTCCCCTTTATGGGTCTAGGGGGAGGAGGGGTGTGAGAAGGGTTTTTCTTATACTGCAAACATCACTTCAGAAAGCGAGGAGGCTGGTGGGAGGGGAGGAAGGGTGGGGGGAGAGCGAGCGAGCAAGCACGCACATATTATATTCCAACTGTTTCCACGGTGACATTTCATAATCACAACTCTTGGGAGAAAACGCTYCATTGCAAAAGCTGGAGGAGGCAGGATGGCTTTGCGGATGCCACCGGAGAGGAGAGCTCTCCCAGCACCTGTGGCTCACCATCCGGAGTACTCGTGAACATCAACCAGCTAAACTCATATGGCTCTAGCATAAGCCCTGGGCAAGGAATTGAAATGCATGACAGTCGGCTTCTCCTCCTCTTTACTGGGTGGATGAACATTTATAAATACATATGACATCATACTGATAGGAAGCTTAAATATCTTCTACTTCTTGGCAAGAAGGAGGAAAGGAAGGGTGCAAATAGGGAAGAAGCCTATAGGATGTGCATTGCAAAGCACAGACAAATAGATGCAAACAGCCACTAGTTAATGAATTAGGTCASCAGGTCTTTGTGTTCCACATTTTCTCTCTTTTTACTCTCTCATGAAAGCGAGTACCTAGCAGAAGGAGGCAGGTAACTTGCCTTTTCATCAGTAGGGCTGGCCTCATAGCGTCCAGGAAAAGCTAGTGCTTTGTTAGCAGTGTGAGTCTCACAAATCAATCAGTGGCAAATTATTCACTTTTATAAAACAGCACCGTGTTCACCTGAACCACTTCCAAATGTCTGTGGTTCCCTGTGTTGTTTTAAGCAATGTACCACTTGCCATCATGCTGCTACAGATGGCAATAACTCTTGGGGGCTTTCCTATGAGATATGGGCTCRGGAGGCAAGGGCTGTGACAAGTACACAAGGCTTTTGTGCCTGGGGGCTTTCCTTAAGCTCCTGCTGCATGATGGATTTCAGTCCTAACCCTCCCCCAGATTCTGTGAGTTTAGGCAAATTGTTTCCTCTTCCAATGTCTCAGATGGCATAAGTGCTCTTTTTTTTATATCCCTGGCCACAGGAAGCTGCATGATTGAAGCTTTCTGTAGGCACAGTTGAATGCTGCTATGCGTTGAATGGTGCCACTTCCTCAGAGCTTAATAGAAGCATTAGGTTTCTTGAATTTTGTGACTCACTGTAGTAACTGGCTCTTCAGTATCCAGCTGCCTGGAAGTCCTAGGCTTTATCTGATGCAAGTATACTTAGACATATATGATCTCTAAGGTAATAACTGTACCCTTGTACCCTTGAAAAAAAATGTCATTTGCCCTTTTTTGTAACTGAAGGTACCCAGTTTTATGTTTTACTGGACTACATGGAACTTGCTAATGATCTACTGTCATTTGATTTCCACTCATCATAATTGTGGACACCATTACACTGTGTTGCAAACTTTCTGGTGCGCCAGGTGACACAGGCTTTGTGTTCTGTCCTTTCTGTCCGAGTCTGTTGTTGGAGTACAAAGGAAGTCTGGCTCTTTGTTTGTAATACAGCACTGATCTGTGCTTACGATGTACAGAAGGTTCTGAGCAAAAATCCTGATGAATAATGTGATGCACCTTCAAAAATGTACAGTGTGATGGGACCTGTATCACCTATCTTATCTCTCCTTTTCAACTTGGCAAGTGGGATGATTCTTTAAAGAAGACRCTTTGTTTCAGGTTCCATCCCTAGCTTCTGTCATTTCTGTGACGTCTAAAGAGGAGAAAGTACAGACAACCTACAGATCCTCATCTACTCAAAAAGCCTTACAGCAATTTGCCCCAGTAGAGCAGTCTAAAACAGCAATAGCTCAGCTAAAGACCCTACCATTGAGTCTCCATAAAATACATCTGCCTGTCCCACAGGAGACCAACCACTGCTGCCGGACATGTCCCTTTCCCCCTCCGATGGCGTATCTGCAGAGCTTGCAACAGTGTCATGTGGCTTGTGATGGTGACCAGCCACRCTAAGGAGCCACAGAGGAGCTGGACTCCTCAGCAGAGTGGCAAAAAGCCTGGACATCTCGCTGTTACGGGCTGTGCTATGTATTTGTAGACAATTGTTTCATGGAACTTAAGAATATTTTGGGATCAAAGAGGAGAGGAGAAGAGGATCAAAGATGCATCTGATTGAGTTTCTCTAGGCTAGACAGTACCCTGATGATTTTCTGTGTCCCATTGTGAAGCCTCTCTGTGTCTTCTCTGTGCTTTCTCCAGAAACAGATGAATGGATACTGGATTTTCTATTTGATAGGGAACTCTGAAAATTTCAGTTTATTCCTATTCTAAACTGGAACTAAAAATGTTTTGCTTTCTCACTGCGTATCACTGTGAAGCAATAGACCTGAAAATAGTTGCAGTGAAATATCTTCACCTGATCAAAATTCTTTATCTTGTCTTTTTCCTCAAGAAATCTCACTAGAATCAACACATTTCCAGGAAATGTTTAATTCCTGCTGAAGCAGTGTTTTCTTCCAGAAAACCATTCTACTGAAACTATTCTGGTGGTATTCTCCCCCCCCCCCCCCCCCGAGGGTCCTTGGTTCTTCAGCACTCCAACAGGGATTTGTGTTTCTGTGGCACAAATGGGCATTTGAAATTTTCAGGCAGAATAACCAGAATTGAATGTAGTCTTTCTGGCACTGAATTTAGGGCATGGTGCTTTGGATTTGCTGGAGGCTTTCAAGGTGGATATATGCATGGGGTACAGGTATCAAGGTGGAGGTGATTTTTAGGAAAAATTTTATTTATTCCTTTTTCTTTGGTTTTAATAGCTGAATTGTTTGTTCAAAACTATATTTGCAATGGATGTACAGTTTATAAATCAAATACTTATTTTCACAGGTATAAACTGCACATTTTCTGCTTTAAAAAGAAAAACTAATCAAACTAGGACTCAGTAGTACAGCATGCACGTGGCCAATAATAGAAGAAAAAACTTATATGTTAATCTTTTCTTACGTTTGCCCCAACACTGATCTCTCTCGCCAGTTTTGATTATCTGAGGAATTATCTGAGGAATTATTTTCAAGAAAAAGTCTGTTAAGGGAGTTCAGGTTGTCTGAGCAAGTACACGTGAAAGTCTGCAGACTTTTCACAGGTGTCTATGTCTAGTGATTAGCCCGTGTGAAATSCAAGCCCTACCATGGGGACAGACAGACTGCTAATGTTTCGTATTGGCATGGTATGAGCGACACTAGGACAGCTGGGGGGATTTTGTGCAAGTGTGTGATCTGATCCAACACAGCAATTCCTATTTTTCTCTGAGATGAAGTATGGTTAGCAATTGAGGAGTAAAGAGAAGCGATGTGAATATTTGTATTGATTGCAGAAACCACTGACAGAAAAGCACTGATAATTAGGGTGATTTTTTAGGTTTTTCCTGTTGTGAATAGGCTTCCCCCTTCTCAGCTGGTGATGGCAGGGATGCTGCTACAGTAGGATGGGCTKCAGCAACCAGAAACTGTTATTTCTTTTCTTGACTCCGTAACTCCAGTTCAAAGCTGTGATTCCTTTGACTATTAGAAAGGCCAAGATCAGCCACCCTAAAGCGCAGCCCACGTGTTTGTTTATCTAGTGGGTTAGCAAAGCAGCCTGGGAAACGCTCAGCCAGATGGTGATGATGGGATCTTTGCAAGGCTGTTTGAATTGCCGCAATTGCTGCTGCTGCTTTGGGGTTTTTTTCTTCCTAAATCAGCATCCTTTTATCTTCCTCGTTTCACATTTGTTTTCTACACATCTTGGTTTTGATGGCTGGGATTAGAAATGAAGGTTGATTCATATATCAATATTAAACTCTATAATCACCTCAATCATTATTTGGCTTCATCCAGAGCATGCACAATATTTCAGGAACTTTAAGTGCAAGAAAACTTTGTGGCATATATGAACATTTGACAGAACTATCRATAACCAGAATTTATGATTTCAGTTGTATCACTTGTACTTGGCTTTTCATAGTAATTAATTTTTACCATATATTTTCAATGTTTTTTTTTAAATATTTTTTTTTTTTTTTTTTTTAAATATTTATAATTTATTTGCTTTTCCCTCCAAACAGAAAATAACAAGACAGCCCAATCTGTGGCAATAATCTGGGGGATATTATATACTCAAATAACAGTAAACCTACTGTAACTTTAACGTATTACCAGCAATTTCTGCTTCCTCTGGCAAGGCTTAGAGAAACATAAGGTGCTTTAATAACAAACAGGGACCCACCCACAACTCTGATTTATGTTTGTGACTCAGCAAAGAACGTAAACTGAGACTAGGGCACAGTGTTTCTATAAGTAGTTATAAATCAACCATTCACCAGAAAATAAATGAGTACTAGCAGCCTTCTCTGTAGGAGAAAGTGAACATTTTGGGGGTTACACGTGACAGCGTCTTGGTTCAGGGATGTCTGTCAAGGGGTCTCTAGAATCTGGCACAAGTGCTCTTATGAATCAAGACCCACCTCAGTGCTGTTTGCACCAGACACAGTCTATCTGAGATCGCCCAGGTGAGTGTGTTGAGCCCATCTGCTGGACGTGGACCTCATTCCAGCTGGCAAGCATGCCAAGTTGGGTCAACTACCGGGGCAAATAGAGGTGCCTTGCAGAGTTGGTAGCATCCAAGATTTGTGTTCAACTCWCACTAAGTGCACAAGGTATGTCCTCACTTGACTCTGGGACCTCTGAGCCTTTGCCCAGAAGGCTCCATGTCCATTCAGAGCTACAGCAGATTCAGTTCTTGAGGGTAATGGTTCTCACCATGTCTCGTGCACTCTTTGAGACAAGCCAGATCATCCATTTGCCAGCTGCTGCTCTTGAATTTCCAACTGAAGGGTGCACAGTATTTTCAATACCACTTTGATTGGCGGGTTTATATTCCAGTCCATTTACTTACCTAATTATCGCACAGTGAGCAAGAAGTCATTTCTTATAAATATGGTAATAAGCGTCTCATGATGACAACAGAAGCACATTCTTATACGGTTTATGGAAAAAGCTGATGTTACCCAGTTCTGGTTCACATCAGGCTTCTCCCATCACCAGTCAGTAGATTAGGAAGCACTATCCGATGGCATTAAAATGTCAGCCCCCAATGCTGCTTGGCATCAGGCAGGRCCAACTTTGAACTGGCCTCATCTTGTGTCTGCTATGGGGATGGCAAATGGCTGCAGCATGCATCTGCATCATACACAGTTGCCTCAGTCCTTCATCTTCTCATTTCAGTGCACACTGGAAAGTAGTGAAGCTTATGCTGCTTTTAATTTTTATGAGTTGCTTCTGGGATGCCAAAAGTTTTCATTTGACAACCCTGGCTGTTAGGTAAAGAAAAGAGTAGCCCATAGACAGGCCTGATGCACTGATGAGTGGAGATTTTTCTCAAATGTTCCTGTAACTATTTTAATACAAGAGATTCCACTAAAGATGTTTTGAGGACTCCAGTGTAGATGCTCTTTTTTACTGGTGTAAATAATACCCTCCAAGTTTAAAAAAATGAAGCAAACATCTGACGCTAAAACGTAGTGCATAGGCACATGTGGAAATGACTGTAAAGAGCTTAAGTCCCCCATGATTTGTGCTTCAGTAGGAATTTTCAGAGCAAGAATGACTGAAGGGTAAGGGCTTGGCTCGCTGTTTCCACACGTTAGAAATCCGGCTGCGAACTGAAGCCTGCAGAGATGCTTCAGAAAACACTGCAGGAGTGCAGTGCGTTTGCAGAGCAGCTCCTGCCCCTCCGCAGGCGTTCTGCGTGTGAGCAGACACCCTTAGGCTGTGCTTCCTGCTCCTGCCCGGGTGATCCTGCAAGCTTGTGTGTGTGCGTGTACAGCACACGTACCTCTTCCTAACCGTGTCTGTCAGTGTCATTTTCGTGTGGGTGGGCAGCAGTGACTGTACATATGGTTGCTGGGTGTAGGTGTGCCGAGGGCTATCTGTACACACACTTTCCGGTACGTTGGTGCTGTGAATCAAGAGCGCTTTCTTGCCTACCACCTGCCACCATCCCTGCTGTAGTAATGCTGCCCATGGGGACAACAAGCCCGAGCCAAACCAGACATCAAGGATGTGGGTTAGCCCTTCCCCTGGATGTCCCTGACGCAGGGAGCCACATCCTTGCACCTTCCTTTAGGCRCCTTCTCCTGTTTGATCTCTTCTGCCTTTTCCCCACTTTGAATTTCTGGAGTCTGCCCTGTCAGCACCTGTGCTGTGGTCGTCTGCTTTGTCATTCCTTGAGAGGTACATTACCCAAAATAACAAAAGTGAGGTGAGCAGCAAAGCAGGGAGAGGAATGCCTGTGGGCTCCGTTAGCATTTATACCAAGGCTATGCAAAACCCAGATGATAGTCTGGGTTGTTTCGAGTTTTTAMATTTAATCATTATAATTATATTCTGCCCTTTATCAAAAACCTCCTATAGAGATTGTCCACCTAAAAAAAACAAAAGGAATTTCAGAAATAATAGTATTTCAATAGCATCTTTAAAGACATTCAGGAGCATTGTGTAAACCACAGTGGGCACTGGGGGAAATAATTCTGCGGGGAGGTCAGATRTATGCTGGGTTTGTCGACTTCCTCATTTTTCAAGGCTGGAGGCTTCTGCATGTGAATGAGCCCTTTGTTTTTCTGAGAATACTGGTACAGAAATATATCTGCTGCAACGACTGCTTATTTCCTATCCTGGAAGCAAAGGCCCTAGTACTGGAGATAGACCGTYGTGCTCTCGTGGATGACTTGGTGTTGTACAAAGCTGAGCAAAAAGGAATGTGGCAGACAGCTCCTGAGTGATGAAATTCTTCTGCTCGCCAAACTTTTTGGAGCAGAAATGGGTGAGAACAAAGGCTCTCGCCAAGTACAGCAAGGTCGACTCCAGGCAGAATGCAATGGGAAAGTAGTTCTGATGGATTCATTTTCTTCTTGTAACGTCTGGCAAAAATCTTAACTGTGAACCAGTTACAAGCTTTTATAATTCCTTTATAGCCTTTCTTACCTTAAATTGGAAGGCCCTTTCTTTTAGACATGTATTTATCGTTACCGAATTCCTTATACCTCAGTTGCAGGGATTCCACAAGACCTTGTTAGGTGCTGCTAACTGTGGGGTGTTTGCTGTCCCACATACTTCTTATGGACACTTCAAGACAAAATATGAGTGAGTTTTATTTGCCCTGATAAAGACAACACTGTGCTGTATATGCTGTACCAAATGCTTTTCCATATCTCCTGAAATCAGGAATAAGCTCCTTTGATAATTCTCTTGGAATCTAAAAAATTCAATTGATAACAACTCAGAAGGACCCAGAACTGTGCCTGATGTCTTGTGCTGCCTGGAGATTGATCTGTCCTTCTGTTGTCACCATCCTTGTGATGTCTAAGAGTTTCACCAATTTCCCATAACTAAGTTTGGCTTTAGCCAAAAGCTCACCAACTACCGTTGCTTTGATGTTGATTTAAGTCTTTTTCAGAACAGCTAGAGTTAACTCCTAACATCTTTGTGCTAACAAACTCTGAATAAAATGCTGCTATTTACAGAGAAGAAGGAAATGAGTACATTCTTAAAATAATGGTCTTATTACTACTTATCTAGTTACACTGTGATGAGGTTCTCCTTATTAAGCCACCTGTACTTTGAGAGGTTTACAGACAAAGCAGCATTATTAATTAATACAACTGTGCAAGCTTTCTGTTAGTTGTTACAATGTTTTACTGTTGTGGCTACTATTATTATTACTGGTAAGGTTGCTTGGGAATTTTCAAAGTGTACTGAGAGTTTTTCTGTTGCATTGGTTATACTGCAGTRCCTGTCTTCAGATTATAAATGCAACTGTTCCTATTAAATTTTGAATGGAAAGCAAAAACCTATAAAACCTATCAGCAGGTTATTTTAGCTTCGAATCAGCACTGTTTAAATTAGACAAGGAGCGAGATGGAAATCTGATGAAGGCACTACCCATCAATAGCAGATGTAAACTTGTTAGGCATTAATCTGTCTCTGGTCACTCAGGCAGTGAGAGAGAGGGTGAGAGCATCTTTCACCCACTTGTAACTCGCTCCTGAATGCCAGAAAAATTGCCATAACAAACCTGGAGTTTCTGACATAAAAAGTCATTGCCCTGGTCAAGGATGGCCCAGAGAAAAGGACTCCATCCTAGAGAGATGTTTTATTGCTTGCTGTAAGGAAGATGGAAGTCTTCTGGACTCTGTTTTTGCAGTATAACTGTACATACTGTCCTTGTAAGGTGTCACAAGATTGCAGCTATCACTGCAACTCTGCTCTGATGCAAGGTATTAGACCGTGGTCATGCAGACCCTACACCTAATCTGGCATTTATATGGGGGTTAAATAAAGCATTTTGTCATCCCAGGAATCTGTATGACTGGACTGTGTCCCAGAAGTTAAGGATGCCAGACTCTTACTTGCAGGGCTGAGGTGATTTCCTGTGCATGAGGCAAGGGCCATTTTCATTTGCCCAGAGTCCGTCCAGAACCACATATGAGTTATGGTGGGTTCTCCGGTGATTGTCACATTTAGCTGTGGAGATAGAGCACGATTGCATATGACTACTACTACTACACTATAAAAACATGGTGCTACCTCTGTTTTCAAGAGTATTTGCACATAAGAAGCTTGTGGTTATTAAGAACCATGTTGTCTCTGCACTGTAAAGTATCATCTCACCTGGTCTCCGTGGCCAAAGGAGGATGTCTCTGTGCTACTATGGATTTTGTAGACCTCGATCACATCCCCTTTCAATTATCCCCTTCTACAGAGAGTCGTGTTCTGTCTAAATTTTCTTATACGGGAGCAATCTCAGATCTCCGAACATCCTAATCATCACTCATCAATGTTCTTCCAGTTCAAACGCATGCCTTTTGAGACTGGAGAGAGGGGACCAGAGCCAGGCACTGCACGCCAGTGCAGGCCATAGAGCATATGAGTCTTAGTTCTGATTCGGCCATAGACAAGCCTGTTTTCTTTCTGTTTCTCTGCCTTTTATCCTCTAAGTGTAGTCAGGCTGTAAAGTGTCAGGGCTACCTGTCTTTGCTCGGTCACGGATAGACAGGTTCTAGCCCAAGAGGCCCCAAGTCTGGTTTGGGACCTCATGTATTTCAGAGGTGAATGGATGAATTTTTTCCTTTCTAAGATGGCCGTGGCTCTGTGTTTGCCAAAGAAGCACTTCTGTCCAGAATGTCTCTAAATCCCATGTTGTGCCCAAGGGCTGTATTTTTATTGTAGTTGATTTTATTGTTTTTTTTTCCTTTTGTTTTTGAGCAAGGCTGCTTATGGTCAAATAAGCTACAACCTCAACAAAACTGTCACAAAATGACTCCTATAATGATTCGGGCTACAATAACCCCTTAGTTTTGGAAGCCTGCCCCATGTGATGGTGCTCACTAGCGCACATTCCTCCACAGCAGCCACGGGGTCGGGGGAAAATGCCTTGGAGATTAACAGTAGGCAGGAAGGAGATGGTGGGAACCAAGCGAGAAAGATATTGGGGGCAAAAAAGATTTGCTTTTCTTCCTCAGGGTCTCTTTTGTCTGATCCTCAGAAATCCTTCCTTCCAGGGCACATTTGCAGGATACATCCCTGTTTGAACAATCCAGGCTGTAGAGACTGATCTGTTCAACTCCTGGACCTGGGGGGGTGAGAGCCCAATTTGGGAAGCGATGTCTCTGAGGCAGAGGAGTTGAAGCCCTTTCTCTAGAGGAGTTTGCCACCTACTGCTTTGCAGGTTTTTCTAGCTTGTGCCAAGAGAAGTTGAGGGGCGAGCAGGTAGCCGGGAATTTCGGGGTAGGTGCGGATTGCCCGAAGCGAACACAGTCAGGGGACCCAGGGAATAGCTGAAGCGAGGGGGATGCAGTACTCAGCTGCTGAGTGCTAATGAGGGGAAGGAAATTAGCTCGAGGGAAGTGCACGGGATGTGTGTGTGTGCGCGCGCGTGCGTCTGTGTGCGCGCGTGTGTGTGTGTGTGACGGGGGAGGGATGTGGGTGAGGAGCGGGCTCTCTTTCTTTCTCGCAGTGCTCAGTTAATCCTGCTGTCAGTCGGTGTTAAGCAGCAATCTCAGCGCTGGATTCCCCCAGAAAGAGACGCCCGATCCAGACAGCACAGCAGAAGGGAGGTGAAGGAGGCAGCTAAAGAGAGCAGAGCGGGGGAAAAATCAAATCTATGCTTGGAACTGGGCTTCTTTTTCGCCAATGCAAAAGGGAATATGCAGCACATTTTTGCCTTCTTCTGCACCAGTTTCCTAGGGGTTGTGTCAGGGGCCAATTTCCCCAACAATATCCAGATAGGTGAGTGCAGAGCTCGGGGCCATCGGGGAGTGACGTTCCCGGCAAGTGGTTGGGGTGGAGAGGGGTTGTTGGTGGGTGAAAACTGACCCATTCATTTGCTTGCAAAGGAAGAATGTGTGTGTATGTGTGTGTGTGTGTGAGGGAAGAGGTGAACTGCACAGGCTGGATTTGTGTGTTGGTAYGAGCTGGGGAAGCTATTGCAATAGCAGAGATGTATCAATCTGTTTTGGGGGGAGGGGAGGATTGGGAATAAATGCCTGCACACATATGAGCACAGAGAGAGAAAAGTGCCTCTGAAATGGAGGAAGCACCCCAAAAATCTGTTTCTTGCTATGGGAAACGTCTGGGCTGCCATTGTGTGTTGCTGCATTTGCAAAAGCAGTGGTTGCATTATACGTTTCTGTGAGGATGCTCTCATCTGTAGGTAACTGGGACAAGAGGTAACAAACAGGCGCTCTCTGTTGTTGTTGCTAAAGAATAAGGGCAGAGCTAGTGGAGCAAGATGTTGCACTGAAGTCTCTCTTCATTTCATGCTACTTGCTTCCCCTGCACACCGGCAGTGCCTCTTTGATTCCTTTCTCCCCTTCTCCCATTCCGTAACTTCTCAGTGCTCCTCACCCCCCCTGCCCAGGCTTGTTATTACTCTCCCCTTGATCTTTATTGATGATGATTTGTAGCCAGGTCCCAAATTCCCTTCTCTTGCCTGCTGCTTTACTTTCCCACCTCCCGTCTTTACAATGCCAATCAGTTGCTAATCACCCAAGYTCAAGCAACTCCTGCCCTGGTCCAGCTGCACAACTGGTGCTTTTATTGCCATTTGTGCTGCATCCCTGTCTCCCTCCCTTCCTGCCTCCCCTTTACCCCAAATCTGTGCAACATGTCTGGTTCTTTCTCTCTCAACAAACATATATAATATGGGAAGGCAGGGATGTTCATGTACAGATAGCCTTTCCTGTATAAGAAGATGCCATCTGTACTGGAGATGTGCAAAATGCCATTGCTTAGCAAGTCTCTACACATTTGTTTCTCTCCCAAGTCATTTGTCCTGGAGGCTCATATTGATACTATCTGCTTCTTTATTCTAATTCCACCTTGCTGCTGAGCACTTTGTTTCACTACTTGCAAAATGAAAACAGTGCTGCTTCTAAATGCACATAGATTACAAGACAATCAAAATCTAATAGCATCTTTCTGGAGGATACAAAGGGATCTGCTGCAAGCYGAGTTTCCTGCAGTGGCAGCAGCAGAAACTTTTCCTATGACCAGCTTATCCCCACGCTTTGTTCCAGGGTTTGTGGGGAAAGACGAGGCTTTGAGCCTGAGTCCAGCCTGATCTCAAGTCATATCCGATTTATACTGCCCCATGGTTCTGGGCTTGTCTGTGTTTCTGCTCAGATCAGTTCTTCTCAGGGCTGAGTTTTCAATTCATGCCCTCTCTGAGTTTGACCGCTATCACCTGCTAAGCGAATTTGGGGCTTTTCAGTGCAGCAAACTTGCAGCAGCAGCAGGTGTTCTGGTGTGGGCAAGGCTGAGTGTGGCTCCAGCTTGCAGAGAGCCCTGGACTTCGTCCTCCAGGACTGCCTGTGCACCAGGCTCTGCTGGTCTTCCCCRGGAATCCCTTGCCCTGGGGAGTCCCTTCCCTCCTCCTGGAGCAAAGCCCTCCTCCTGGAGAGCAAGGGGGACAGGTTTCAATCTAGGCCTAATTATGAGTGGGAGGAGGAAGAAATGCTCTAATTCCTCCTCTGTAAAGGTAATGTTGAGAGCACTCCTATTTCTCTTTCTTAAAGTTACGGGGGGGGGAGGGGGAAGGGGAGGGGAGGTTGAGCCAGATCCCATGGTTCAGCCTGACCTTGTTGTCCACCAGACCCAAGGAAGCATCAGGGTTGCTGTATTTGTGATCCAGGTGTTACATAACTCACGGTCTGTAAAGGTTTTCTGCTCCTAGGCTGTCTGCAGTGGGCATGAAAACCCCTGGGGTCTTGTGTGCAGGAGACTTTTGGGGTGTAGAGGCACTGCCTGAGCTGAGGAGCTTTAGCCTCTGTTTGCCAGAGTATTTTGGACCAAAGAGCCTTCTAGTATCAGTGTGTTTAAGACCTTTTTTTTCTGTTCTGTTTTTCTCTCTAGGGGGGTTATTTCCTAATCAACAGTCCCAGGAACATGCAGCTTTTAGGTTTGCATTGTCTCAGCTCACGGAACCCCCTAAGCTCCTTCCCCAGATTGACATTGTGAACATTAGCGACAGCTTCGAAATGACATACACTTGTAAGTAGTGGCATTTGCTGTGTTTTCTCTTACTCTGGTTTCTTTATTCCTGATTGAGTATTTTCATGTCTGAAATATGGGATATCTTGCTCCAAACATGTCATTATCCATCAAGGTCCATGCAAAAAAAAAAATCCGTATGGGTGAGAGATCTCTGAATCTTTTTGATCTGTGCTGAGATGCAGGGGTGAGTGCTGCACTTATTCAGCACATCTTGCATTTTCTCTTTTGATGTTTCCAAAGTGGTATAAAACCTCCCAACAATTCATTTCCTCTCAGTTCTTTAACCTGTCCCTCAGTCATCACATCAAGGTTTACTTTCCTGTGCTTCCTACAGCCATGATGTGCAATGTAGAACCCCCTTTCCACCCACTGGAGGCACAGAAGTGTCTGTTTAGTGTGAACAACTTCTTCTCCAACCCCATTTTAGCCATCTGTCCTCTCGCTTAAGAAAGACCTAGCATAGAATAGCAGCTTGGTGCAGGTGGAGTCCAGATCTAAAATAAGGGACATGCCCAATAACAACAGAGAGGTAATAGTTCTTGTTTCAAATAATGGTGAAATTATTACCTCAAAAATGAGTATTTAAGATAGAACTGGCACAATAGAGTCATTCTTAGGGCTTAGCAGCACACTGCTGAAGCACAACGCAGTAGCTGTGCTGTTCTTTTTATGTGATAGAGTTGGGAGAAGAAGAGAATGAATTGCCAGGTGATGCCAAGATGAGCGGCAAAAAGGCCAGAAAGGAACCAGAGGAAAGCAAAACCCGAAACACAGCCCTGTGGTTGCAAGAGGGAATATTGCAGCATTTGCTTCTCTTCGCGTAAGCAGCGCGGGGCTGTGTAAGATGGGCTAGCGCTGCCGGGATTTGATGCACAAAGAATTCCTCAGTTCGACCCAGTGTCAGACACAGTACTTTCATTCTCTGTGCGTGCGTGGCTGCATGTGGGTATGAGCACCAGCAGCRGGAACAGGAGGGACTGAAGGAACTCTTTCCCTTGCAAAGCTCGGTGGGTTGTTGTTGGCTCGCGTCTGTAGTATCCTTTTGATTCACTGAAACATCCTCTCTGCAGTTTAGTCATGTGGAGAGTGGGATAGAGGTGGACACAAACTGTTCTCTCTGCTGAAGATTACACAGAAGGGAGAAATGTCTTCCTGCAAAAAGCATCCAGGAGTGTGCAGGAAGAGAATGAATGAGGCACTCTGAAGAAAAAGAAAGTTGTGTTTTTTCCTCCTCGTTGTTCACAAGATTGCAGGAATTTCTTGGTCAGTGAGATGTAGGAGAGAGAAGTAATATTTGGCCACACTTTCACTTGAGTGTCTATTGACACGCCTAAAGATTTTCTATTTTCCTTAATATCCCTCTATTTGCCAACTACAAGATTTCCGTCAAGCAAGAGCAACTATTTTAGCCCAATCTAATGGCACTTCCTTGGCAGAAAAAATGGAAATATAAGAAAAAGACAGACCTTGTATCCGTCAAGAGAAAGCATCACCCACCTGCGGCAGAGTTGCTGACTGTGGCTGAGAACAAGCTATTTCAGTGCTGATAGCAGTAAGAAAGCACAAACTGCAAGAATATGTCAGTAGAATAAATTCTCCGTCTGTGCGTTGTTTTCCCTCCCTCTGTACTCCTGCCACTAATGATTTTGTTTACAACGTTAGCAGTGATAGGGAGACTAGGGTGGTAGTTATGCTTAGGAAATCTGTCATTAGTATCACGGGGGCGGGRGTGGTCTCACAAAAGCTGAATGGAAGCAAGACAGCCTCCCAAAGGATGTTATATTTGAGCTCTATGTAGGGCACATTGTCCTAGATCAGACCAGCAAAGCACTCTGCACAGTCCAACTTCACTTGTCCTCGTTTTTTTCTTTTTTTTTAATTAAAAACTTCTCAAGTTTTTCAAGACTATTGAAAGCAGCATTTGTTTTGTAAGCACAGAGAAAGGTGTTAATTCACGTACCCTAAGGGGGAAAAAAAAGCAGGCTATAGAAGACCTGGTTTTGATACTCTATAAAGCTGGAGTGAAACTTTTGCCAGGAATTATCTCCATCCTTATCTTCTAGCAAATTCCCTGCCTGGTTGCTGAGACTAGCTATTAGCAGAAAGATCTGTTTATTTACAGAGAATAAAAACCCTACCCACGCAGTGGTCCTTATCTTCTGAGAAAAGACTGTCCATGCTACGAGTTACAAGTACCGATTTTTGTTCCCATGGAGATAGAGAACATAGCATTTTTCTGTCGCTGGAATTACCTGTATCCCTGATGGTTCAGCTATAGWCCTGGTGCTGCACATCTCAGGGACTCAAGCAGGACATCTGAGTAAGACTTTCAGATCACAGCCCTATGGCCAGCCTCTAATGCTAAATGCCGTCTTTATGGCAAGTGCCTGAAGCAGCATCGTTCAAAGTACAAAACATGTATCAAGAGCCAGTGGTGACTGCAGAAGTAAAAAGCCTTGTTGGGCGTTTTGTGAGAGAATGATGAAGTGCCAGGATGAACTGCAGCAAAATGACAGCACGCTGTCTAAGCAGATAGTATGCAAAATCTATCTAAGCATTGACTGTGACACTGTCTATGTTTGACTGACATATATCTGCTTATCAGTAAGGATGAGCAGATTTTGGTGTGCCAGTGGATGAACTTACAGTATRAGATATATTCATTAGTGCATAGGATTAGTGCATAGTGACAGTAATAGGAAACCATTAATGATGTGCTAGTAATAATTGTATATTGATAACAGAAGGCGGTAAACCCTGACAAAATGTTAGAGTGCTGCAGTTGTTGTGCTGTCACTGTGACAGCCCAGCAATAATTTTCACATTTCTGATGCTTCCAGTCCTGGACTACTTATTGTTGCAGGGTGATTTTGAGTACCTCCATGTGGTCAAAGGAGATCTAAGGTTCCTATGATCCTTCCGCGTAACATGTCAGTAGGTTACGATTTTACGAAAACATTTACATAAACATTAAGAAAGCAAAAATAGGTAGTAGCTACAACGTGCAGTAGCCTCATGTTTCATGCATGTGGTTAATACTAATGTTGTTGCATCACTGAAATGTGGGCACATTTYGATAACTGAAATGTATTCCTGAAATGGTTCCATCCCACCGAAGGTATGGTAATGAACAGCTCTAGGCTTGCACCTGCGTGCACTGTGTGGCTTACCAGCCTCTGCCACATGATGAAAATACACATCCTGCCACTTTGAATGTTCTTAGGTAAAGGTTAGAAGACTTTATACTTTTGTGTTGCTTCTCCTAGTACCAAGACAGTTGTTCTAGGAAAAGATGAATTTACAGTCCTTCCTTCAACAGAAGTGTGTAGCAGTGCCAGGTGACTCTAAAGGGTAAAATCATGTTGTGATGTAGCCTCGGTGGGACAACAGCTGCCCCACTCGCTGCCTCAGCYGTGATGGTAAGCTGCACAGGGAAGGTGATAGTGCAGCAGCAGATCTGCTGCCCTGGCAGGGACCTGAGGAACGCACCCCACTGAGCAGCGCTCACAGGAGATGAGTTGCCACCTTGGCACATCTGTCCCTGCAGACCCAGGGACAGCCAGATACTAAACATACCCCCTCTGCTCTGAGCCCTGAGCTTTGCTGGTGCAGCAATTAGACTTTGTGTGTGCTTTGGTGTTGGGCTACTGCAAAGAGACATTGAGGAGCTGGATCTCCCTGAAACAGGGAAGTCTGCAGGAGAACAGCAGGATTTTGCAGCTRCATGAAAAATTGTAAAGAAGCTGAAAACCAAGATCTCTGTTCTTCAGTTAATTAGGTATCCCCCTCTCTCCCTCTCTTCCTGCGGACAGTGTGGGGACCTCCCTCTGTGTAGGGTCTGGGGGCGCTGCTAGAATATCAGTGGTTGAATCCATAGTGCATATTAGAAAATGAACATGCAGATTGTTGCCTGTTCATGTTTTAAGGCCTCTCGCCACCAATTAGGAAGGGATTTGTAGCAATCAGTCACTCGGTGCTTATGTTCTTATCAGTAACAGCAAGCTTAGATTCAGATGAACTATAAAAGGAAGTATTTATTTTTTCTTATTCTTAGACGCATATATATAGAGATATATTATTTCTGGAGATTGTTTTTACCTCTTGAATTACCTCTCAGAGACAGGAAGGAATAGGAAGACATTTGAATGTTCTCAAACGAGGATCTAAATTTGGCTTAATTAAACAATTATTGCACACTGAATTAAAAAAAGCTTCTTTGTTGACAAACATACAGTGGTCGCCAATTCTTGGAAAGGTGTTGCTGTAATTATTCCAGCAGCAATCAATTAAAATGCAATTTTTATAATTAAACTTCCGAAATCCAAATAAGCTTAGCTCTTGTTGTGATGTTGGTAGGTTTATTTTTATTTTTGTAACGTCAGAATCTAACATAAATATTTGGGAATTTTTTCTGTAGGTTCTAGAATGCTAGCTATGACCACTTAATGTAAGTTAAGCCAGTAGAAACATGGATTTAATGATCAGATGCAGTCTGGTTATCACAATATAGGTACTACACATAAACATATCTCTTTAGATTTTGTCAYGGGCAAAGATCTGGTGCAGGCAGATGAATCACAGAACATCAATTCACATTAAATCAAATTGGGGTTGAGGATGCTCAGTTTCTGGCAGGGATCGGCTTTCTATTAATCAAATGTTTGTTTAGTGAGATGCTACCAGATTACTGTAAACTTCCCTTAAAGAGGGTGCTGATGGGCCTCTTGGCAGCAGGGTGAAATTCAGTGTTGAGGGACTGCCAAACCAAAGTGCACAGGGGCTCAGGCTGGCACCTGGCTTGTGGGGGCAGAGCTGGTGTGGGCACGAGGTGCTTGGCACTTGCAGCCGTCAGGGGGATGAGACAAGCTCATCGCACGTGCTTCCCCCAGGAAGGAAAAGCCTGTAAAACACGAGTGCCAAGGGGTTTGTTCCACCACAGCTGCCAGAACAGGGTGGGTTTTCTGTCTGCCCTTATGGATCTGGGCATGAAGAGGCCTGGGTGAACATCGGCCAATATCATCTGCCGGGATGCTCACGACACTCCGCTGTCATTTGGCTAAGGCAGCTGGGTGGGGAGGCTGGTGCATCCTGTCCAACGTCTGGGAACGGGTTTCCCCCAGTTCTCTGAGTCTGTTCTTCTCCAGATAGTCATTATCTGCGGGGCAGCGTTTTTATTTAGTTATTTTTCGTCCTGGGCAGTGGGGAGCAGTGCCTGGGGGAAAAAGCTGATGTGACACTTGTGATTAGCAAAAATCAGAGGACAAATAGGGGGAAATTCACACCTGCAAATCTATCTGCTGATCTGAAGATGATCCCAAATATTCATTGAAGACAAGCAGAAAAGAGAGCGAAGAAGTAAAATTTGGGTCTGCAGTGTATAGGAAAAGAGATTTTAGAAATGGTCACCAAAACCAGACCTGCGCATTGTGTGACAGTCGCAGTTACTACTTACAGCTTATTCTTTCTTCTCTAAAAAATAAAGCTTTTCCGTGTGACACGGACCCTCCTAAGCAGCATATACGTGGATTTGACTTTTGGTATATTAGCAAAGTTAGAGCAATATCTTTGTATGACTATAAGGAAGGCAGCATGTAAAGAACGCAATTCCCTTCCAAAACTCCAGTGGGAATCTCAGTTATATGCATTAGCATTGTCCTTAGAAACTCTAGTGGGAATCTGTTATATACATTAGCATTGTCCTCAATAGCATTGAGGCCCTTAAGGCAACGGCTCTCTGCCAGTAGAATTGAAAACCACTCTGGTTAGCTTCAGTAAAACATGGGAATAAATATGTTCCTTAAACAGGCGATAAGTCAGAGAGACTCTTTAATATGTTGTAGATCCAAAATTCTCCAGGGTGTGGTATTAACACAAGTCCAAAGACAAGGATGCATTTATTTCAGTTGTGTTCTTGTAAAGAGAGATGAGTTTTACAAGGACTTCTGATAAAGTCAGGTATGAGGCAATACGCAGGAAAAGGGCTGAATTCGGCCATTAGCAATCCACCATCAGCCCAGAAAAAGATATTTCAAAATAACAGAGAATGATTATAATAATAACAGCATGCCATGCAGTGTAAACTGTTCCCTGCTCACCTGCTGAACAGATCGCTCATTAGCTCACACAGTAACGAGTCTCTAGTTGTTTTCCTTTTACTGCCCTTTAACAGCCATAGTGAGCAGAATCATCAAAAAAAAAAAAAAAAAGAAAAAGAAAGAAAAACACACGCAGAAAAACAAAACCAGCAATGTTGATTCTTTTTATAAGTATTTTGCATTTATTTTTTCCATTCTCCCAAAACCACACCTTTGTCAGCCCTCACCCAGCATGTGTATGCCTCACAGGACTGACGGATCTCTTTAGAAAGTAACAGCAAGAGGCAATGAAGAGGCGAGTAACAAATTGCCATATCTTGGCTTCTTCAACAGGGTCTCTTTATTCTTTGTTTTATTTGTTTTTGACACAGTGGAGGAGTGCAAAAGAAAACAACTGATGTCTTAGAGTGAGATGTAACATACAACTGGTGGTAGGATTCTTGTGCAGATATACATATGTATCCGTATCTATATAAGCATCTTGGCTTTGATTTAGTAAGTGAGGTCCTGTAACCAGGCTAATAGAGATGAAGTGGGAGGAAGATGAAAGATTGAGGGCCGAAGGGTCCAAGGAATTGCTGCAGGTAATCTGGATGCCATGAGAAGGATCTTGCATGATGGGGGTGAGGGGGCTGTTTCTCACCTCTGCACCTTGCCAGACACTTCACTTTGATCTTTGTTAGTGGAAATATCCAGCGAGTAGAAGACATCAGTGGCTACACTGATTCAGACATGGCTCTTCTCCTGCTGGCCTACCGAGATCCCCAGAGTGCCTGAGCCTATTAGTTTTCCTTCCACGCAGCACCAACGTGCCCCGTCCAGCCTTATCCGCGAGAAGGAGTACTGTGTTGCTATTCTGGCATGTGAGCAGCAGAAAAAGAACCAGCAGGCATGAGAGTGCTCGGAGAGAGCGTAGGCGAGCAGAGTTCAGCAGAGAGCAAGCAGGGACAGAGCCTGCAGAAATTCTGCGGTCAGGAGCAGAGCATAGAGACCCGTCAAGGAAAGGAGGAAGGGCAGCAGCTTTGGAGAGGTTGTGGAGGTGCTGTAGCTGGAGTTTTTCCTTATCTCTCTTTTCAGTCCTTACCCAAACCTGACGAGTTTTTTGCTTTCTGAGACTGTGCATCCAACTGCGCAAGTACGTACTCAAAGCATGTGAACGTAGATCCCTGTGGGGCCCTGGTGTAGTGAGCTGAGAGGGGGCGACACAAAGTGAAGGAGCTGTCAAGAGTCTGCTGTAGTCTCCTGTCCGGCTGGTATCATAGCCCAGCATACACTCCTGGCCTCCCCTTTCTGCAAGCATCGGCACTCAGGGCAGGGAATCCCTTGTGCTGGGTGATTATTAGCAACTGCCAGTGCATTTAACATGGCCAGAAGCCCTCTTTCTGCTGCAGTGGTCCTGACGTAGAATCATGCCACTCTGSTTTCCCCTCCTTTAGCCCCATTGGATGCAGAAGCCTCACATGCTTACAGCATGGTGAGCACACATGTCACACCATGCCACATCTGTGATGGCACAGAAATGGGGCACGCAGGCACATGCAGCGATGCAGCACAGGGCGCAGGCAGGCTGTAGCTGATGGGTCTGTGACAGCACCAAGCCAAGAAGCTGGATGATTTGGCCAGGGAAATGGGCTGAGTGCACCTTCCCAATAACCAGGGAGTCCAAGCATGGCCTTTCCAAGCCAGGACCAAAGCCCCACTCCTTTGCATTGTACCAGGATCAGAGCATGTCCCAGGTTGTGTGCTGTAACCGCCCAAGAGCTCTGTGTGGGGGAGCATCAGTCTCTCTATTTGCTAACGCTGGAGGGTTGTACAGCCCTTTCTCTTTAGCCCACTTCACTCGCATGCAGCTTTCCTGTGTTGTCACTTGCCTTTTCATATTGGTTCTTTCTTGATGCAGTCACTTTCCCTCCCTGCCCTCTCTCCCATTCCTGCTCATGAGCAGACCTCACTGTCCTGCACCTAGGAGGAGGCTTGAGCTCCTTTTGTCACACAGCCCCCAGCAYGCTGGCACTGTCCCCAAGCTCAAACTCACCCTCCCAGCAAAACTGGGAGAGAGAGACAGCAAATGCTGAGACACAAACCATGGTAGGGGCAGGTCAGCTTGAAAGCAAGCTCCTGCTGAAGCACCCGTGGCAAGGGGAGGCTTGGGGTGACTGGGGGCCAAAGCAGCTCAGCTGTGAGAGTGTTAGACTGAAGTCCTAAAGGCCCCTGGTTCAAGCCCGGGCTTCAGCAAGAGGGAGTCCTTGTTGCTCATTCTCTGGAGATATTCAAGGCCTGCCTGGATACAGTCCTGTCTAACATGCTGTAGGTGACACTACTTGAGCAGGGGGTTGGACTAAATGACCTCCAGAGGTCTCTTCCAACCTCAACTATTCTGTGATTCTGTGACCAACTGATGTCTAACAGAGTCCTAGACCAGCAAGGGAAAAGGGAGCACAGCTGGGACATCAGCACTGTGTCACGGCACTACAAAGGCCAAAGCAACTCGCTGAGCTGCAGCTGAGAAAGAGGCCTGGCCTGCAGGGAGTTCAGGAGAAACGTCTTTGTGCAGAAGGTGATTAATGCCTTTAATGAGCTATCAAAAGAAGTAACACAAAGCTAAACCACATATGGCTGTTGTGGGAGAAGGGGCCAAGGAGACCTTGCTATTGCAGGCAAGGAGCGTGGAAGTGAGCTGCTGAGCAGCGAGGCCATTTCCAGTTCACTGTTGCAGAAAACCAGGCAAATGCAGCAGCTGCCCTCCCTATGTCCCAAGCAAAATGCATTTTCTGTATTTAACTGGAATTAATCTAGTCTTCCAGCCTGTCCTGGTTCTAGAGTCTTTTCTGCTCAGCCAATTATGACTATGCCAAGCAAAACCAGTTTTCAGATTCAGGGTCAGGGAATGGTACGCAGGGAGTCACCGTGCTTGTTTCTTGTAGTACCAGTAAAAGAAGAGGCCATGGGGAGAGCTGTGTCTTACGGGGGGCAGGTATGTGGATTAGACAGATGTTAAGAGTTATCGCTTGCTTTGGAACCTGCAAGAAATATGTGGGTGAACTTGGGCAAATTTCTAATGTTGAATCATCCACATCATAATAACTTCCACCACCTTAGCAGCCTCGTGTGCCAGACTCGGCAGATACTAGTGCCTCTCATGAACTCACAAAGCCTCACGTGGTCTCCAAGCTTGCAGTGAGGAAGCCCATTTGCATTGTTACCCAAAGAGTGGTAAACTAGCTGTTAATTTGGATGTTCCTAGAAATGCCCATGTTCGTGTGCCATCTATTAATTAGTATGAATTCCTGAGGTTTTGAATATAATTCAGAAATAAGAGCCATCTGACTCTATAATTAAATTAATTCTATTATTATATTTTCTTTCTTATTATAACCTCTATTATAGGACTTCTGTGATGAAGCTCAGTTTGTGCTTTGGTACTGCTGGTCATTAGAGGAAACCACATGTCTAAACTCRCAAGCAAATTAATTAGGAGAGCATTGAGTTCATTGTGCATCCCCTGCAGAGGAGGTGTGATGGCATCTGCATTTCCACCCCTATGCCAAGAAAAACAGTCTTCCACACACCAGGGCAGCCTCAGGTACATGCACTCATTACAGTGAGGACCAAGCCATAGCCACACAAAGGGGCTGTGGGCAGAACTATAGGGGCAAGAAGCCAGATCTAATGTCTGGGTTCCCCAGCTCAAGAGGTATCTCATGAGACAGATAGATTTCCTTTGATATCTAGTGTGCATGGGAGAGAAGGGGGTCTTAGTGTCTGCCTGGGGCCTTTAGAGGCAACTTGAGAGAACTCTGTCCACTTAGGTGTAGCCCTTCCTTGAAAACCTTGCATCCTCTTTGTTCTGGAGTAACTAGCACTACTTTGGATACAGATCCGCTGTACCCATCCTACCCCTTGGCCACCTTCAAGCTTCTAGTGCTGGCTTCACCTGGGCTGTGCAACACAGGAGGGACCAAAGCGTTTCCAGTACACACAGAGGCAGAACAGCTGTCAAAGAGAAAGCTCTCATTCAAGCATAATCACAGTGTTAGCAAGGCTTAAGTTGCACTGAAGTGGGAACACTGTCACACAGCATCTCAGATAGTAACTGTCAGTTAGGAAACCATTATCAAATTTCTCTTCTTTGCTTGGGAAACTTTGGCCCACCAGGTCCTCTTGTTCTGAAGTAAAGTCCTTATTTGTGGTCTCAGAACAGCTAGGTTTTCCTTCCTCTGCAAAGTCTCAGGTAACCTCACTGCTTGCTTATAAGGTCAGTTGTTCTTTGCCAGATTTCTGCGGACTGAATCCTATCCAAAGTGTGTGCAGCTGTACTACATCCTTCTGCTAATGGTGCAGGGCTGTGCTGAAGTTAATATCTTAGTGTTTACCAGACGTTTTCCTGCTCTCCCTGCTACCAGCCTGTAAAGGCCTTGATAAAAGCAGGCATCACACTGCAAACAGGCAGTTCACAGTTGTGCTATTCTAATGCTTCTGCTAAGGAGTGAAGAAAACATATGTTCATGGCATACAAAACTGCTCTTCTCAGGATCACCTCCGCTACTGCAGCACAGTACTGGAGTTGCCTCTCATGGGCAGGGACCTGCCATCAGTCTGAGATGTGCTCTCATCCTCTTGACCTCTTGTGTTTTTCACTTCTCATGGGCTCACAGCTGGCAGTAGTGTTTGCAGTGCTGTAATAAAGATGCCCAGGTTTGCTTTTGCTATCTTTAAACAGATCTCTTTCTCCCCCTTTCTGTTGATATGCTACTAGCTGCCACTCTCTTTCCCTAGGAGTAGGCTCAAGGGGATCCTGGAAACTGTATCATCAGGGGAGAAATGCTTTCAGATGCTAACTGTATCATTTTTAAATTAGCACCCAGGGATTTACTGAGTAATCTTCACCAGCTCCAATGGGAAGAGCACAGCTAAGCCCCATGTAGCACTTGGACTAGGCAGGGACAAACGATCTTGTGAGCTTTTTTTGAAAATGCCATTTGGCCAGAAAAAAAATGTCATTTCTGTAGTAGCATCTGAACGAAATCATTCCCGGATCTAAACACACCTGAAAATCTGAGGGATGCTCTGAATCCTGTCCTGCTCACGTCCTGAATTCTGACTGTCATTTGACAGCAATCTCAGAGGAATTTGACAGCAGTCTGCATTCAGGTWTCCTGCTTCAAGCCTATCTCCAGAAGGAAGGTAAAGCATGATTTCGAACTAGCAACATGAGTAGGACAACATYGAAAGCAAAAGGAAACAAATTCCCCTTTGCTCTCAGGTCTATATGCTTGAAAACTAGAGCAGCATAGTGGTGGCTGAGGGTGGTGGGAATCAGGGTCAAGATGACAAGTATAGCATTTTATGCTGTATTTGTTTCAGGGCTGCCTGCATTAATTGAGCTGCGTGTGGGTTGCAGCTGAAGGAGTGAAGTGCGTTGCTGTAGGAGTAAGGGACACTCGTGCTRTAGGATTGTTCCTGTCAAGAACTGCAAAAGGTGCTGCAGACTTCATGCAAGAAGTGTAGTATGTAGGGGCGAGATATACAATGTTTTTCCTAGCTATTCTTACTTGCAGCCAATGCAGTGTGTCTTTCACATTCAACAGCAGTAAATTTATGTTAAAAAATGCTCCATCAAAATGAAATCACACTTGACAGTCTCTCTTTAGCTGCTGGAGAGTGGCAAGCAGACAGGAGCAGGAGGCTGGCTGCTCATCCCTTCCTGTAAAGCATGTTTTCTTTGGTTTTGGCATTGTGAAAATGGGAAGCAGCTGTGACCCCTTTGGATCACAAGTGGGTCTGGGAGTCTGCTACCTCTGCTAACAACTCGTTTATTATCAGGGAGCAGACAGCTTCCTCTGAGTCAGTGCAATATATTATTTCTTAAGGATGCTGTGTTGAGACTGAAAGAATTTACCTTACAAGGCGGCATCAGGAGGCCAGTGGTGAGTCCATATTTGTAAGGAAACCTCCTCTCTCACTGGGTTTTGCTCAGGTTCAGCGGGAGCAGTCCGTGGGTACYATCTCCAAAGGCAGGGAGACTGTGCAGCGGATGTGCTCTTTTCKCTTCAAAGTTTGAGTGCATCCTGCTCTGAAAAATTTCTTAAGAGGAATGAAGGCTCTTTCCTGTGCTCTATACCCAAAATACTGATGGGGAGAAGGATTAGAAGGATATCCTAGCCCCCATGCATGAAACCCACACATGCAGCTCCAGGCGGGTTAATTCTGCCACTTGCAGTATCACACCCACGATGAGCACCCGCTGCTGCCTGGCCTCCATTTCCTGCTGTTTCAGCACAGCGCCGCTTCCCCTGCCCGCCATGTGCCTGACCCACGTCAGCCTGATTGCTTGTCCCCCTAAAAGTGTGGCAGGAAGGGGGCTGCCGGGCCACGTGCAGCCACGAAGGAGGCCCTGCTCCTGGAGATTCCCAGCCAGAGGAGCTCTGCAGAAGGGCACGTCCCTGTCATTTTGACTGATGCACCAGACGAAGGTGYCGTGTGCCAGATGAGGGTCCTGCACACGAGGCAAGGGTCTCATGCTTYCTACAATGTCTCAAGGAAGGCAGGTGTTGAATAGTCTCAGGTGGGTGCTCCAGCCCCAGCCCTATCTGTCAGAAACATTTGCTGTTAGAGAGCAGTGAGGTGGTGAAAAACCGTGTTAATTATGCTCCTTGCAGCAGCTGTGAGCTCATGTCAGTGTTTTTGGCTGCTGTTATCTCCTGGCTACTTAAAATCCAGGGCTCCCAACGTGCTTCAAGGGAATTTGCTGTCAGAGTCAACAGGAGAGACGGTTAAAATGTGCTGGTGTGTGCGGCAGCCTTGAAGTGGAGGCAGGGAGCCCCTAGGTGACGGGGGCACAGTGACCCTCTGCAGCTATTTTTGTCAGAATTTTCATGTTTAGTTGGAAAATGTGGTTTAACCTTTCTTCCTGTAATTTGTACTCATGAATTATTCCAAGAGAAGTCAGCATTTGGCTTAATTGTGGTTTGGTTTTTAGACATCTTTTTGGTGTAAAGGGAGATTAGGGCTACACATACCTAATTTTGCACTGTCAATTTTCTGGATAGCAGATCAAGCCCTTTCTGAAGAAGAGTCACTGGATTCAAAGATCTGCTGACACTACAGCCAATTTTATAATCTGTCATCCCGTCACTGCTTTCTTTATCTTTCCTGCAGATTTTGCCCAGCAACGCTGTTCCACTCTGAATTTTGCTCATTCTTCCCTTTCCTTGCAGTAGGATTTTCCTCAGGGMTGTTCTGCTCCTCTTTGTGCCTGTAACTGTTGTGACCCCAGTCATGACATGTGRCTGTCATGGTTTCTGCTGTTATCTGTTGCATCTCCTTATTGTCCTGCGTTTTATAAGCTCTCACAACAAATTATATGTGTGCAGAGCATCAAGCACAGTTGGGATTCTGATTATTAGCTTAGGCTTGTAAGTACCAAAAATCACATCTTTAAAGGCATTTAATATATATCTCGATTACTCCAGGATCATCAGTAACTACATGTGACATAGTTACCTAAGTGTCCTTGTGCATTTGTTTCTAGAGTAGTGCACACAGGATTAGTGAATCTTTATTTTATCCAAACTTTTTTTTTCATGAAAGAACAAACCCAAAGTAGAATTCCTGTAAGTGATTTTTTTTCTTCCGCAGAAAGTGTGTGTTTCTGCTCTTCCTTGTTCTGTGSTGATACTGTGGTCCACTGTAGTGCAGGCTCTGACAGCAGCAGCTGAACACCACTGCATGGCAGAGCAACTCAGTGGGTCTCTCCCAAGGTCCACTGTCCTTCCTCCTGAGTATGGGTGAACTGGGGGTCCTCATTCCATCTCTGCCCATTTCTGGCTCTGCTGCACTTGCGAGGTCAAGGGGAGAGGACAGTGCTGGGTGTTCCCAGCCTGGCCGTGCATGGGTGGGAGAATGCAGAGCTTGTGCTGCTGCACTCTGCTCCTTCCGTCTGGACTGGGTTAACAAAGTGCTTGGGATCTCCCTGGTGGGATCTGAGCCCCTTCTGCAGATCCTCATCTCTCCCAGAGAGAGACCTTGCTTTGGAATCTTGCAGCTGGCCCAGCATCTTGGTCTCACACCTTGTTTTCTACTTTGCCAGAGGAATTTCCTGCCAAGATCAAATGACTGAGGAGCTCTAACAGTTTCTTTGTGGCATTTCTTTTCTCAAGGAAACGACAGAAGAAAATGTGCAAGAGGATGCGCTAAGACATCCATGGTTAAAAAAAAAAAAGTGTATTGAAAATGGTGTCTTGAGAACTAAAAAAAAAGAAAAAGAACTGAGTTTTAGACAAGTTGTAAAATCAGAGAATCAGGGACAGATGATAAATGGGAGCTGCAGGGTTGCAGCAAGTGCATTAGAGCCAGCCTCTAACTTGTGTTTTAAATTAACATTTATTGCAGTTTGGCCCCAAGCACAAAAAGCAGCTAAAGCCCTCAGTGAAATGCCTCCTCTTATCGTATGTTCAAACCATCTAATCATATGGCTGTTCAGTTAGAGAAAGCATGAAAACAGACAAAATATAATGGCCTGAAGTAGCAGTATCTGATACAGTTGGGCTGTTTAGTGTTTTCTGCAAACAATGAAAGACTGCTCACTTTTCAAACAAGTCTTAAAGTTAATGTTGACTTTGACTTCAAGCCTCAAATGACCTATCTGAGCTTTTCAGACCTAAGCTGGAGATTTTGAATGAAGGATAGCTTGAGGAGCAAGTTACATTTTAAGTTTTTTTTGAAATTCTCTCATCCTGGTGGCTATTTTTGCCTTGGGAAAGGCTGGCACTGATGAGATATCACTGAAGCTGCACTGAGATACACACTGGGAGTATCTGGTGCTCTGCTCCCAATTCAGCAGTGTGTATTTAGCTAAAAGGGTCAGGGTGCTCAGAAGGAAGCATATGCTCTTTGTGGCTACCAAGGCGGTAAATAAGCAGAGACATGAGTGAGCGCTTACCTGTAAGGCAGTGCATGGCTTTGCATTTCTGGCCAACTCTGTATTGGCCCATGGCTGGGCCCTTGTTTCCATTCCTTGCTCTTCCTGATCCATCCAACACCATTCAGAAGAGTTCGCAGATCCTCAGCGAGTGGGGMTGGCTGTCTGGCTGGTACCTTGTTCTCTCCATATCTGCTGGCAGATGAGCAGCAGGGGTGACGTCTAGAAAGTGATGGGGGAACTACTCCACTTCTAGTGGGAGTGCCAGGCAGCATATGGATAAAGGCCATGTAGGTGCTTGAGTGGGTGAATGGAGACTACCTCTGCATGCAGGATATTCAGGAACAGTTCCTCCCAAACAGAGTTTGCCACAGAGCAGGTCTGCAAAGCGGAACTGCCAACGGGCTGTTTTGAGTGGCCACAGTCCATATTATTTGCCATCTGTTCTCGCAGCACTGTTATGACAGCAGGAAAATGTCCCTAACATTGCCAGTGTAGACTCATTCATCTCCGCTCCCAAAGTGACAAGAGCATGATTCACCTACTCATCTCAATCTTCGTCTTCCTCCCAAAATGAGGTGCTGGGGTTTGGCCCATATGGCTGGCCAGCTTTGCTGACACACTTCGCACCACGCTGCCTTGCCAGAGAGTGGGACAAGCATAAGCCTAGGGCTGAACATTGACATGACTAAGCCACTTCGGAAGAGGAGGGATTGAACCAGTTCCCCTTCTCCCCTGCTGCCCACAGGAAAGCATTTAATCTCTCGAAGGGAAGGAATTCACAGAGATGCATTTAAAATACAAATCCTTGAATGGAGGAGGCTGCCTTCTCTTGATTYTACTTTTGTGTAGCAACAGGCAGCCTGGTGTTACCTTTTTCATTTAGCTCTGTCAGTGCACCCTTAAKTTTCCTTTGTGGTCTTCAAGTCCTGAAGAAAGATTATCAGTAACTCTCAGTCGAGCAAAGATTTTATTCTGTAGACAGCTACCACAGGAAAAAAGGTTAAAAGGCCAGGGAYCTCGTGCTTGTTTGCATACAAATTTATACTTAGGTCTTCAATAGACAGAAAGATAGTGGGTAAGTGACTTACTCCCTTCCCATGTCTGGCAAGCCTCCTCTCTGCTCTGCATAAGGAAGGCATATATRCACTCAGCATAAAAATGGAAATCCCACTGGAGAAAATGAGAAATCAATATCTAATGCCACTCCTGCTTCCATACATTCACCTAGATTGTATTGCAAGTTCAAAGATGAGAAGTGCACTAACAAAATGATCAGGGTGGGGCGAGGAGGCAGGGGAGCAGAGSCCTAGGTAGAGCATGGCCTTTCTCCAGGCAATGGCAATAGCAAACACTAAGTTCACTTCCATGCTAAGGACAGAAGTGTTTTTTCGTTCTACTATTAGGACCCACAGGAGAGAAGGAAATAGCTCTCATCTAAACAGGAGCTCTACTCCTGTGCTCCYATGCTCAACCATTGTGAGAAGGAAACACTCATATGCGCAGAGATTAGTGGGGAGCAGGAAGAAGCTAAATCTCCTTCTATTATATCATTTGAGAGTAAAAGGGACATTCARTAGAGGCAATCTGCTTCCTGAGCTGGGTAGTTTTGATGAATTTATTTAAGGTTTTGCCCCATGAACCTCCAATCCTGTAGCCTGTTCAGAGGATGGAAGCAAAACACTTCCCTGCACATGATCCCTCAAGATGTTTAAATAGGTGCTGCTGGAAGTGCCAGCAGGCCTTTGAGTAGTCTGTGTAGTCCATGGGCAGATCATGTACCATTCACAGCCTAGACAGAGCCAAGGAGCCTTGGCTAACAGGAAATCTCATCACACCCCCATTAAAGCTACCAAAACCCCATCACTTCAGCTTGCTTTTCAAAAATCAGTACCTTTCATAACCAAAAGACYAGATGCAATCCAACACAGCATTCTTCAAGTTTACCAGCAGGCCCAAGTTGGTTTTGCTGAAGACACTGCAAATGAGAATTGTATATTTTTTCTCWTTTGCTGTGATTTAGTAACAGTGATCATGGTGAGGCCTGGAATTTTCCAGCCTCAGTTTAGCAGGAAAAAGAAGAAAATCTCTAACTACTGCAAGACTTGTAATTATTGTTAGGCACTTCCATGGTGCTATCGATATATGCAGTGCTTTGCAGAATAAGAAATTGGCCATTGCCATAACTTCTAACCTCTTGTTTCCTCTCAGGAGCTCTTGGTCAGGGAAGATCTTTTTTGTCAATATTACCACTTCATGTCTCCTTCCAGAACATCCTATACRCTCCCTTTGCACTATCCCATCCCACCTCTGCAGCTGTGGTTCCCAGTGACCCTTGCTCCTCCCTCCTGCTCATTTCCCTCCTCTGCTTCCCTTCACATCCAGCCCCAAATCTGCCCCTGCTCTGCTTTCTTGGTCAGGGGGATCTTTTCTGCTTGACACTGAGATTACCCACTTGCCCCAGCATCAACCTGGTGCCTTTTGCCAGCTCTTTCCAAAGCTCTGCACCTTGTGTTTCGACAGGAGAAGAGCAGGGAGCCTGTGTGATAGTTACAGAGAGTGTGACTTAAATGCTATCTCCTCAGCTCCCCTGAAACGCGGGTCCTGCTGCTGCAGCAGCACCATCCRAGACTTGGTTTTAGGCCAACGTCCATGACACCGGCAAATTGTAGGTCTAGCAGAACTTCAGTTCTGGGAGGGCTGTAAATAAATGCTGTTTCTCAGGATGCTTCCTGGGTTGGACCTTTGCATGCTGACTCTGTTGTGACCTGCTTCCCACAATGGCTCCTTTCTCAGCTGCAATCAACAGCAGGACACTGTGGGGACAGTCAGATGTAGTGAAAAACCTATGTACCTGATACAATACGATATCCTCCTCATTCCCATCTGGGAAAGCAGTCACTTACTGCCTGTAAAACTTCCTTTTATTTTCTGGGGATGTTGCAGGTTTTTGTGTAGGGTGGCATTAGCCTTGTTTAAATACRGAAAATATTTATGAAGGACATGTTTCCTCTATAGGCTCTCATGATAGGATGCTCTAAATCCAGTGACATTAATTAGCTTCTTAAACTTTCTTCCCGCCTCCCCATCCCCCCTGCCAGCTATGACCAAATCTCTCTGGATTTAGAGTACAGTGAAGATTTAGCAGAAAATTTAAATGGGAAAACCATATGAGAGGAGGAATGGAAGGATAAGATTCTGTGCCCGTTAACTGATGGCATTTATAAATTATAGCTGAGAGATGTCATATCAGTGGAAATGGAAAACAGCTTAGTGGATTATAAAAATACCCTCTATAAACTGTTTTAATGCCTATTTTTTTTTTTAATCTCTTATGGTAGGTGTCATGAAAATTAATTCTAGCAGAAAAGATAAAATTTTGTCCTCAGTAAATTGGCYAGTTGGTGATTAGAGGCTGTCAAGGAGAACAAACTCTTGATTAGGTTGAGCTGCTGAAGTCCGGGTGAACACACCCAGCTCCTTTTGCTATAAGGGTGAATTAGCTCCTAGGCAAAGCAGATCCAACCCCCAGGGAGAAGATCACTGTTGCAGACTGTCCTCCCATACCAGTTTGACTTCTCTTGCTGGCAGGGAGAGGAGRACTGAGGAGCCAGAAGCCAGTGCCAAGGCCATGTCTGGAGGAGCAGGGGCAGATTTGGGTSTGGACATGAAGGAAAGCAGAGGAGGGACRTGAGCAGGAGGGAGGAGCAAGAGTAGCTGGGAACCACAGCTGCGGAGGTGAGATGGGATAGTGCRAAGGGAGCGTATAGGATGTTCTGGAAGGAGACAGGAAGTGGTAATATTGACAGAAAAATGCATTCTAGTGTCTGCCGGGCTCCAGCAACTCTGATTCTCCCACTTTTCACTGAATTTGCCTATTTCAAGGTAAATTTGTTTGGCCAAAGCCACAGATATTGTAGTTGCTCAGTGGCCAGCTGCTGCTGGCCTGTGACATTTCGGACAAGTTACTGCTCCAAGTTTCCCTGCTCACTTCTCTGTGGCCCTTGGGTGCCTTACTTCGACTTCATTTTTAAAAGCACAACCAACACTCAGYTCTGGGTTGAGATATTTAAGGATATAATGTTTTACAGTACATTTCCAAGCTGCTTGCGTAGGAAAGGGTAAATGACCTACCTCTCTCTGTCCTTTCACAGCCTGGTTCCAGGGATCCACTCAAAGGCACCTATTTTCTTGCTACCTTTGAAGGCTTTATGTCAATTCTCTGCATAGATCCTTGTACTGTAGGCCTCTTTTGTGTCCTGCCCGTATTATTTTTTCTGGAAGAAGAAATCTGCATGTGGGATAGAAATGGTATTAACTTTCTCAATGTGAGCTCACAGCAGAACTGCATTTGCAGTGTGTTATTGGGAGTGTGTCAGGCTATTTCCACAGGGAGGCAAAATTTAGTGTATGGACTCCAACTAAGCATCTTATAACCCCAGTGCAGGAAAGGCAATTTACCAAATGAAATTGCATAATATGGGATGTCAGGCAGCCTACTTCTGGGTCCTGTTCTCTGCAAGGGATTTCATCRTGACATGAGCTAAAGGCATGAGTAACAGCTTTCAGATTGAAAGCCTAAGAAAAAACTCATGCAGAATAATCCAAAGGCAACCTGCACGCAAGTTCCCCAAGCTCCAGTTGGGTTGGGAGTATGTTTCCAATCATAGAGAGATGAGCTGTCTTGCCTCTAGGCCTTTTCTGTTCTCTTGTATAAATCAACAGAGGACTGACTGTAAAATGAATTGGAGGAAAAAATAGGATTTATTTGGCCCCTTTACTTCCTTTTCCATCACTGTCTTCCTGWAGATGGCACAAGTGTGAGTCTTTTCAATTGTCCGCATAGCCTCAAAAGTACCCAGGGGGATCCTAAGGAGGATGCAGGCACTTGATTCAGAGGTACGTATTAGTGGGGAAAATGAAAAGGAAGGAAAGATGAGAGAGGTATTTTAATTACAAAACTTTCTCATTAAATAGCGGGGGTATGGAGCCTTATTCAGAGACAGCACTGGGGTAGTGATGTACGTGATTTCATTGCAAGTCTCACAGTGTTTGGGGATTTTCCTAGCAACCTGTTTTCTGCAGTCAAATTATATTTGCAGACACTCTTTTTGTTTCTGAGTTTCAAGCCCAGCTCTCCGTGTTCTGCACAAACAGATTATACCCTAAACATTTACAACTCAGACGGCATACAAGTAGCTTCTGCAACTTGTTATCACTGTTAGGCCCACTAGGTGTGTTTTAAGAACCAGAATCACTATTTCTGGATGCCTGGGATTGGCAGGACATGATCTGTTTGCGTYGGGTAACATCGCTGTGCCCGTGTTATACCCCAGCACAGCAGCTCAGAGTAGGAGGAGAAGCAGCTGCCAGTTAGTTTTTCAGAACCCTTTTTGGCTTGTCATCACCCAGTAATAGTGATAAACACCCACAGCCTCTTTACTTCCAAACTAATACACCCAATACCCACTACTGCACTCGTTCTCTACTTACTACTACGTTTTTGTGAGTGTCAGGTTCCTGCAGTGGGTTGCAAAGTAATTCTTTGCATATACTCATAGATTCCTACCAAGCTAAATGAGAATCCCTTCACTAGCTACTTATGGGAAAAGATTCCAAAAATTATTCTCTGCACTATCTATTTGGARGACTGGAAAAGAAAAAACAAATCTATATTGATTAATTTTTTTCTTATTTGGTGCATAATATTCTCACAAGTGGCATGGCATCAGGCTTCAGGGTGCTCAGCAAGTACACATAAGCTAATTATGTATTAGGCACGTGAAGATACAACAAGAGGTTCTCAAGTGCAAGGAACATGCGTAGGCAGAAAGTTGATTCATCRGGAGATTTCAGCAAAATGGCAGCATGGGAGCTGAGTTCCCATTGAATGCAGTCTTCCTTTACACTGATGAATCTTACCCTCACTCCTTTGTCATAGCCATACGCAAAGATTATTACTGTTATTATTCATGCTTGTCTCACCTGTTATAAATCTCGGAAACAAAACCAGAGAAAGCTAAATGAGTGAAGCCTTACATGGCTGGTGGCAGAGGAGCTGATTCCCTTTGTTTTCCGACATTTCATTTGAACTGCTGTCTTAGCAAAGCTATCCCATAGGACAGCTGCAGCCAGTGAAATTCCCAAGAGATCTGACTAGGCAAGTGACTAGTCCATCTGCTAATTAGGTGGCAGCTGGCTATTTGATTGTATTCCCTGCTGGTAGGAAAAACCTTTAGGATGGAGGATGGAAAAATCTCACCTAGACAAGGAAGACGTTTTTGCAAGTGTGAATGCAAATATCTCATCCATCTCTACTAGCCAAATTAAAGCAAAACAAACCTGTGGCAGTTACTTTTTTTGAGGATCTTTCAAAGGCATCCTTGCAGGTTGCACAGTGGGCAAAGATAGGCACAGGAACCTCACACATGAGAGCCCAGAGCAGCACCTTGAATTCTTCTGCGTAAACAGGAACACTGAAAGGAAAATTAGCAGCAATAGAGATGCTAATACGTATTGAGGTCCCAGCAGATCAGTTGCAGGCAGAGTACAATGGGAGGAGGGAAAACCCTGGGGAGTTTGTACAGTGTTAAGCGGTTGTGAGTCTTGTCCTTTGTCTCACTCCAGCCCTGGGACTGCACAGGTATAGACCAGTGCATCTGAAATTTGACCTACTGCCTCACTGCTATCATTGCTACCAGCCTTAGAGTTGCTGTACATTTGGGTTCTTGCATATATTCTCTTTTCTTGCCCGTACATTTTGTCTAGCGTAGAATTTGGACATTTCTGTGGAAACTAGATGTGTGGAGTCTGCAGAAGCCCAAGCTGCTCTACAGGGCCCACTCCTTTGTGCCGGCTCAGGCAGCGTGCTGCACCCTCGACATAGAAATGCACAGATAAGTGCACGGAACAAGCACACCAAATCCCTGGGATGGACTGGGCTGCTGCTGCACAGATGTATGTACCATCATGACTCTCCTGGCATGCAGTATATCTGGGTATTGGAGTACAGCAGGCRTAAGGGCACATACTCGATTGTCAGTAGAGTCTTAACATGTACCTGTCCCAGAGATGCCTGAGCTGTGTTAATGCACCTAAGTCCCGATCAGCACCATGTGCTTCCATTCAGATCCTGAGAGCCCTTTTAAAAGTGCTGATGCAGTTCAGTATGACCTGGCAGTACTGACTCCAAAAGGTGGGAGAAAAGCAGATAACAACCCCCCCCCCCCAAAAAAAAAAAAAAAAAAAAAAGGTTAAAATTTTCCTTTTTGAGGCTTTTAGTGTAGTGACATCCAGTTTGATTTATGCTTTAGTGGGCTTTTTCATATTCAGTGGGCTGCCCTCTGTTTCCCATTTAGAATGTGATCTCTGTAATGTTACCGAGAGCTCCAGTAGAAGTGATGTCTGGTGGAGTCTGCCAGACAGCCTGAGAAAGCATGATCTGCATCCTATTTCTCCTGCTCCCCACACACTCACCACCGTATCTTCTCCCTGTGGAGCAATGCTGAAGCCTAAGATATCACTTTAAATGTCAGTCTTTTAACTACTACTTATTTTAGCAAATAAGAGTGGGACTGTCTCCCTGGAGTTGGTTGGAAAATTGTTGAAAGAAGAAAAAAATGACAAGGAAGAAAGAAGGGAATGGGGAAAGAGACAGAGAAAAAAACAGAAAGGACAAAGGGAAGCACCAGGCGTAAAGAGTTGTGATGCCAGGATCTAATAGAAACAGAGTCAGCGGAAGGTGTCCCAGTAACCTGAATAGGCTGTTTCCCACTGAGTGGTTCAGGGGACAATAATAAGTCTTTTGTAATATATCTAAATTGCTCAGTCTCACCTCAAGGCAGTAGTCTGACTTGGGTTTCTCCGATTCTTCCACTGATGTGAGGAGCAGCCCCGCCACAGTCTGAACTTCGTCAGTCCGGTACCCAGCCCATCGATTTGGAAGCAGGTTGCAGTGATAAATGGCACTGTTCCCCGGAGAATGAGTTACACTCCTGTATCTGATAGATGGCAAAAGCACTGCTGATTATTGGTATGAGGAGGACTTGAATTCTCTTTTCTTTTGTCCAATATTTTGCTCCACATCCCTCTCTCCTTTCATGTTTTTTCCAAGTCCACTTAACCCTTGATGGAGCAGAACTCATGGGTAGTATCTGCATATTGTCTGGAACAATTGATGGATTTATCTTTGAGATTCACTTTAGTTCCATGTGTTGGCAACGCAAGTTTTCTCTGCATATAGATAACATTCAGGGTGTATTAATATGCTGTCATCTGGTTGTTCTCATGAGCAGTGTTTGTTACATTCCCTCAGGCTCTGGTTCTTCTGGCATGGAGGGATGTCTGAGTTTTAAATCTGGAGTCTGTCCATGCACGACTTTGGAGAACATTTTAGGAAGGAAAAAGCGATTCTGAAGTCAGAAGAGCAGTGTTGGTGCTGGCAGAGAACCCCACAGAGCAGAGAATCCCTCCCCAAAAGCCTTGCTCTCATCTTGAATAAATCAGAGTAGACCTTTGAAAGTGTGCATTGAATCTGAATATCCTCAGTTACAGCAGCTAGGAGTCAGACCTAGAGCTTTTTGTGCCATTTCTCTAAGTAACCAAGAGTAGAATTGGCCTGCTTCTTTCCTAGGAGACCCCAAACCTGACCACAAGCAATTACCATGAATCATATATTTTTATGAGGATAGAAATGCCAGCCCCAAAAAATAATGGAAAATAATAGCTGGGTAATTATTTTTAAGGTATCTCTACTTTGTAAAACAATAATATTTTAAAAGGCACACCAGAATCATAATTGTATAGAAGATAAAGCAAATGTCTACATTTTATATGAATACTCCATTTACGATGATAAATTACCTCCTGTTAATGTTCCGTCTATTTGTCATTCTTAGCATGGATGGAGGAGGGCAGTAAATGTGAGTTTGTGCATGGAGTCCATGTAATATCCGTTAGAAAAAATAATACCCAAAGATTAAACATGACCAAGCAGCCCCCTCAAGATTTTAGTTATTGTTTAAGCTAAGTGCAAAAGGAGGAAACCCAACCATTCGTACCGGTTGAAGGTTTCTTTAAGAAATGAGCCATAGTAAAGTCACAACTTTGTCTGGTTCAAGGCTATTTTATATACATTGGAGGAAACTAYTGCAAGAAACAGACAGGAAGATATTTCACATCATTGTCTGTCAGGGTTTTGGCTTTAAGTATGTTGCTTTAATATCTTTTTAAAGCTGGTTATTTCCCCCCAAGAAATAATGAAGAGCCCATTTACATGGTGTGGTAGAAAATCACATTTAAAAGGAGTCTCAGGCTTGCTCCTTGTTTTTAATATTGTATTTCTCTGCATAAATAACTGGTTGAATATGCTGATAATGAATTAGTCCTTACTCTTTATGCAATTTTATCCATCAGGTTTGAGCATGCAGAGTATATTTGTAGAAAATCACCAGCTGTGTAATACAAACACCAAGTGATAAAAGTCCTTTTTTGTTGGTTTTACTAGCCAGTAGCTGTAGATCACACACCTCTTTGGTAATTATGTTATTAACATGAGGCTAGCCCAGTTTGCTGTCTCTGATGATGGTGAGTAGCAGACACTTGAGGGAAGAGTATAAGAGATACTCTGTCCTGGTTTGATGCTGTCCATGACATAAGGTTTTCCTCTGCTAGAGGCTGCATGCACAGTGTCTTATTTAAGAGCGGACAATGGATCAACCCCCTGTATGTATGTAATCTCTTTCTGAGCTCACTTATACCAGGGTCATAAGGCACAGAGCTCCAGGACGTCTGGATGTACCCATGGATAAATACTTCTTTTGTTTTAATCCCACTGCCTGACTCCTCACTCCTGTGAGTTCTCCTTAATTTTGTGTTGTGAGAAATGAGGAACACTGATTTCTTACTCACCTTTTCCAAACCATTCCTAATTTTTGGAGCCTCTATCACATTCCAGCAGCCATCTTGTTTTCAGGCTGCACAGTTCTAGTAACCTTGGTGTGTCTACACCTCAAGTCATCTCGTGACCCTGAAGGTTGTTTTGACCTTGTTTGTGCCTTTTCGCACTCTCGGATACCCATTGGGACAGAGGCAAGGATGTTTTCTGCTCTTCTCCCCTTTCACGGGACAAGAATTTTCTGTCCTTACACCGTGCCATGCTTGCTGTGTGCTACAGGTTCTTGTGGACCTGACTTTGGCTAGTGTAGAATTTCTAACTCCAGAATCTGGTCAAATAGGTATGTAAATGGAGACAGATGCTTCTTGTGGCAGCCATAATGGACTGTTGGACTGTTACAGCCATTAGATCTGGAGAAATCATTTTTCCAAGGACTCCTTCTCCCCAGCGGGAGAACTGTTGCATTATTCATGGCCGCTATTTCCACCGTACACTCTTGTCTTATGATTACAGCCTGTCACGCTTTCTCCCCTCAACTCCCTCCTCCACGTCTCTTGCACTTTCATGTTTCTTGTTTCTTTGCAAACTTAAAGGTGCAGCTCTTTGAAGTCCTTAAGGAGGAAATATTCTGACGAGAACATGCAATACCAACAAACTTTCTCTGTGTGTCTGATGAACAAGGCAATACTCCCCTTTCTGCATATGCATTTAGTGCCAGCAGCAACAGAGCTGATTTTACTTGCATGTTAAAAGAAAAGAAAAATACATYCACTCATCTTCCCTAACTGATAGCTAAAGGGAGCAATTTGCTAGCTAGCTTGAATATCTTATATCACGGTAGTCTATTGCTTCAGATTTTATGCCGTAGGGGAGTAATTTGAGTAGCATGGACCAACTTTATCCTAGATGTAAAAAGAATGAGAACTTTATAAGTCTCCRTGGATTTCCTTAGCCCCTTGCATGGTGTCTTAGTAAGTAATAGTTTTAGGGACTAGTACGAACRGTAAAATCTGCCCCCAATGGGAGAGCATTTTATTTTCCATGTCTTTGTGGTACGTTACTTCCATTTGTATTTAAATGAGTAGCATTAGCTCAGAGCCAAAAGATACTCTATGAAAAAGGGAATATTTTGAGAGTATCTGATTAATAAAAGTCAAATAGTGCTGAAGATGTGACCTTGCAAATATTTACATACAAAACTATTTCACTAATCTTGTTCAAGCCATTTCAGTGCTAGGGGCTGTGGGATGTTAGGTCCAGACCACGTTTTCTCTGGGTCAGCATCCCAAACCTTTCCTCTCTCCTCTTCTCAGCCCAGTAATAATGAACCAAACTCAGAATATCACAGTACGTAAAAAAAAATAGTATTATATGAGGAGACGAGATTGAGAAATAATTTTCCGTCTTCAGTAACGATTTTCATCCTGACATTTCCAGGAACATATGGCCCCTTGTTCCGTGACTGGCTTGTTAGGATGTGCTGTCCCCTCTGCCGTGCTTCCCGGAACGCGCGGTCCCCCACGCACATGCTCGCGCCGCCTGGCACTGCGCGTCAGGCTGGCGGCAAGGGGAGGGAGATCCTCCCTCAGCAGGAGAGGCAGGATCTGGGCAGCCCGTCGTCTCTGCGTACCTCTGCATGCTAGTCCCTGTTGCTTCAGCGGCTGGAGCGCACGTAGACGCTGCTCTGTGTGGCTTAAACTAGCTGCTTCAGAGGAGGTGGATGAGGTGGAAAACCAGCCAGCAGCCCTGAGTTCAAGGTTTTGAACACCGTGAGTTCAAGCCCAGAGTTCAGGTACCCAACAGACTATTTGCCTGACATTGTGGGCACTATGGGGCTATGAACTGCCACAGCTGCTAATAGGCAGGGAATTTAAAGAGATTTCAGTAAAAACCTCCCTTTTCCATTTTCGTTCATTCAGAGCATGCCACATGTGGCTGTGCAGCTGCAAGGATGTTAAAGACCAACATTTATAAATCTCCCCTTGGTGTGAGAAGACAGTAATGCAGATTTCACATGATGCAGGTGGCAGAGGAGGAAAGGGTAAATAAGTGCAGCAGGTCCTGCAACAGCAGTCCTTTTGCCAAGGAAAGCCTTGTGCAAGAGAGGAAAGCTACCTCTCCAATAGGGATGCAAATATCCCAGGTTTCCATGTGAATGATTCCATCCTCGCTGAGCTTCCAGGCTCAGGCAGTGCAAGCAAAGGAGTTTGCAGGAGAAATTTGGGTGCCTGATTGGGCCCAGGTATCTGTATCTTCTGGGCTTTGCATGGCTCATCTAKGCTGCCTATCAGATGTTTCAGTCCAAAGATTATGAAATATATATGAAAACATGTATGTTAGGGAATCCAACCTTCCATCCAAGCTGCCAGGATGCTGCTTTATTGATTGATTGTTCTAAAGACTCTTTTATTCAACAACGACCACCCCTTTTGCGTTCCTTTTCCTTTCCAAGCCAAGTTTTTGGGGAAAGATAGTGTAAGTATGGAATGGAGAGCTTAGGGAAAAAGAGACAAGACTAGACAATTTGCCAAACAAGTGAGGGAATCGGAGGGRATGTGATGAGGAGGTGTATTTATTATGTGTGGCATCAGGGCTAGGTGACTCTACCAGAGCAACRGATGTGATGGAGAAACTTGTGCTGAGATAGAGCCTAGTATGGAAGAAAGGGGTCACGCAGCAGTGTGACGAGGAGCCCTTTGCAGCAGGCAGCCTGTGGACCCCGTGGAACTGCATCAGCGGGGGCCGCGTCTGGAATCAAGGAGTTATTTTTGGTCTGTGCTGGACTGCCAGATAGACAGCTCCTGACCTACCAGCAGGTATCCCCAGAGAGAGCACTTCGCAAGCACAGCAGCTACCTAGGCCTGCTGTTTGCTGTGATGCTGTTCCTAGAAATCCCCCCTCCCCAGCCCTGGCAGCAGCACTTCCAAGAACGATTTCTCCATTTCCCATTCTGCTGCACACAAAAYCAGAAAGGCCATTTTGTTTGTGGATCCCTGAAGACAGGATGGGAGCATCTGACCTCGCTAAACAGCTCTGCTAATGAAGCTGCCGAGAATAATTAAACTAAAGCAATATCTGCTGCGATATTTAGAGAAAGAGACGGCAGGGATAATTATGCCAYTCATCCCTTTCTCCCTCCCTCTCAGATATGCGAGCCTGTACCTTTACCAGTGTGGACTCAGCCCATGCAAGCAGAGGGAGCAGTCCTCTGCGTCCCCTCAGCCTGCAATGCTCCCTCATTTATTGGCCCACATATCCTGCCTGCTATTACCCCATTACAAAATCCTGAGAGGTGTTATACAATACAGAATCATCCCAAACACATTTTGATCTCATTCACATAGCCGTGAATCAGAAGCATTTTTTTTTATTTGATGTTGTTGCCAATCTTGCAAAAGGGGGGGGGACATGTCTGTAGTCTTCAGATCTGCAAGTGCAACCTGCAGAGGGAAACAGGATAAACTGAGCTGTCTCCTGTGGTGTCCTAGAGCATGGGAGATGCGGGCTAGGTGTTTGGAGATCTTTCTAATAGTTTCCTCATGGTTTGTGGGTAGATTGAACATGCTGGYGGTGAACGGATTGCTTGCAGAGCGGGTTAGAGAGACATCTGCCAAAGACATTCTGAATAGAGGTGAACCAAGTCCCAAGGCCCCTTCTGGCCCAAGTCCTTGTGTTTTGTGAAAAGGCAGGAGGGCCATTTCATACCACATCAGCAAAAATCTTACTGATTTTTTTGCTCAGGGAGAAAAGGGACCTGACTTGGCAGCTTTGGAGATCATTAAGGTCTACATTACAAAGGCATCTTCCAGGCAAAGTGATTTCCTTTGTGGTGCCATATTACAGTTCAGAGATTACGTAAATAACCATGTTTTCATTTCAAAACAACCATTGATGGCCCTGGAGGTACTATGCAGCTGTACTAACCTCTTCAAATTCTCTTAGTCCTTCAGAGGCTCTTGATTTTTTTCCCCCATTGCCCCCTTTTTAACGGTATTTACAGCATTAAATAACTGCCTTTAATTCCAAACTGCCTTGAGAAACCACTGTGTTCCTGCATGTGGCTAACCTGAGTCTCTTTGTTAGTCTATGTGGATTATCGCCTTCCCAGAGCCAGGGGAGAGGATGTACTTCAGTGCACAATGCATCCCAGCTTTTGAAATTAAAGAACAGTTTTTCTTTACCTGCTGAGTGTCATTTCTCTGAGCCAGATACTGTCAAAAACTGATATCTACTGGCCCTAACATCCTCTGCATGAAAAAAAAAAAAGGTGCAGAGAAATACACCCAGCAGGTGTTGGTAGCACAACCTTTACACCATAGTGTGCATCCAGATGTGTGTGTGGTTAACTCACAACAGTTGTTCAGACTGACCTTAAAATACAGGCAGGGGAGAGATGCTGAAAGCCAGCAGAGCTCATTGCTAAACAAGGGACACAGGAGGCAGGATGAGTTCAAGGGGAGGGATGTAGGTGTTGAGCTTTCTGCAACTACTGCAGCTGTTCTCTGTTCTGCCTGGTATTGCTGCCTGGAAGCATTCAGTTAATAAAAGGCTCCCAAAACCATAAGCTTGTTTAAAAAGTCATGCATTTTTAATAATATATTGAATTTGCAGATCTTTTAATTAATCTTCCTTTTTTTAGTACTGAGAACTCTTACTTTAGGTTTTTTCCCCTCTAAATTTGAAGGTCTGGATCTTACTGAAAGGAAGAAAAACAAAAAAAAGATGATGTAACTCATAATCGTGTGAGTCCAGGAACGGGGACTTTACAGAGACTTCATTCACTCTTGCAAGGCCTGTGCTGGACTACAAGGGTTAGGAGTGTCTACCTCCCTGAATCAGTGATGAAACCCCCGTGTTAATTTTTCATGGAAAAAAAAATCCCTAAGTGACGTTGCAAGTGGTTGATGTAAAGCGCTTCACCTCCGTTGCTACTGCTGTGAATTTGAGCTGGCACTTTTCAAGGAGATAGAGGGGCTAAACGCTTTGGAGAAACACTATTTTTGTGTAAGTGATTTTATGGCCTTCACAATGTCTCCTACAGCTGCTGCAAAACCACTTTAGATGGTAGCCAACAGAAGCTGAATTATGGAAATGAAATAGTAGCATTTGTGGGACCCCAAACACCGCTATTTGGGGATCTCAGTCTTGAAGGGAACTGCAAAATTGCTGTGCTTAAGCACTGTACTGAAGGATTTACCTCTGCGTCTATCAGCAGCTGTCACATTTTAGCTCTCCTGCCTGCACTCCACACAGGTGGTGGCAGCAGTTTCCCATCAGGTTCAATATGAATCTCACTTTCTTGCTACCAACAATCACTCTCACGTTGATTAATATTTCATCATGTYGATGCAACTTGTCCACCTATTTTCCCAGTTGTTTGCAGTGCGGATTTCCCAAATTGTTTCCTCAGGGCACTTGCAGAATCAAGATCTCACATCTGAGGAGTTCCTTGCAGCTCAATTATTGAAATTTCTTGCTGAAAAATGTGTATGTTTTTAATTTAAAAAATTACCCAGCAAAAACAGCCTGGAGGAAATCTGAAAGTGAGAGGAATGTTCTGCTGGAAAAAAAAAAAAAAAAAAAAAAAAAAAAAAAAAAAAAAAAAAAAAGGAAAAAAAAAAAAGTAGATTAGTAATTACAGCACTGCATGTCCAGAAACTACTTGAAACGTTTCCTCAGTGATGAATAAGGGGGAAGAGCCTAGAAATGAGCCATATTGCGAGGCTCGCATATTAAAAAATGCCAGAAGCTGATACCACAGGAGATAATAGTTGCTGGAGGATCTTCCTTAATGGAGTTGCAGCAGAGAGTAGGCATTCTCCTTCTCACCCACAGGCAAGCTGAGTTTGCATGGGATCCTTCCTTGGGTAGGCTAGCAGAAAGCTTGTGATATTGTGTCTCTTTGCTCCACATTAAAATGTAGAAAGCTTAGACTTGTGTTGAGTCAGATTCTGCAGTTTATGGGGAAATTTATCTTGAGTTGTAGTGTGGTGGCAATTCTAGTAATACCCAGAGGTTCTTGCTTCTGGTTTCCTCCAAAATGGTGCAAGACTAGAGCTTTCTTCTGGGTTCATCTACTGCCTGAAAAGGCAATCCTGCCTATCTCTGTGCTTTGTAAAGCCATAGTGAGGAATTCCCTGTACTTAGTGTTTGCAGAAGGTTGAGGAAATACGTTGATGTCCATGGAAGAAACTTAGCATGAATGCAATACAATGCACTTTGGTGGTTGATTGTGCAAAGCCTTGACAGGAGGGATCAAAGTGGAAGTGTTGGCCTGGAAGTTTGGGGCTGCTGCAGTCTGTGCCTTATTTGCATTTTGTCAGGTCCTGAGTGTTCTTCTTCTGGAGAGACCCCATACCACCAGGCAGTCCTACTTTGCTACCAGCAATGRTATGAGGTTTTTTTCCTTCCCTATAGGCTATGATCAGCTGTTAAAAAGCTCTAGGAGTTGCAGCAGGAGCAGGCTATATATGTGTATGTCACGGCTAGGCATGATGTCCCTAACCTGTGCTCTGTGCATTCACGATGATGTCTACAGAGAGCCCATAGCATGATGGCATGCACAGCAACACTCTGTGGAGACAGCTGACGGCAGGCTGAGCCAGGAGCCTGAGCATGGGGCAGTGTTCAACAGCAGGACCCTTCTTGGAGAGCTAGTGTCCCGAAGGGCAAAGCTGCTGTAAGTTTTGATGGGATACTGGGAGGAGAACTCTGGGAGGCACGATGAAACATRGAATTACCCATCCCATCAGCCCTGTGCAGAGCTACCCAAGCTTCAGCAGTGCAGCAGTGCTTCACTCAGTCTGCCAGCTGAACCAGACGCATACTGGGGCTAAGCATGAGGCAGGTGCCTGGTTGGCATTTTTGCACATAGCAGATTGCTTTRTGGTTCACACCACAGACCGGCAGTGCCTCCTCCCCTCTCAGCTGTCATGAAAGAGGGTAACAGGACCCAGCTTGGTCCCTGTGATCCAGCTTGTGACCTCATTTCTGTCCTCACGGCCACCTTTCTCCCAAGTGAGCCCAGTGGCCTCAGTGGGATTACTGGTAGGGCAAATTTTACACAGTGGAAGTAGGGCGTGAACCTCAGTTATTCCTGTGAATGAATGAGGTCCCCTCCCATCACATTGTATGCTTGTGCTGTTGGGGGCAAGGAGATACTGCTACCTACAATGGCAGCTTCAGCTGTGAGCTCGGTGGAGACCATTGCTTCATTTCCCTGAGACCTCAGGCAGATGTTCATAAGGGGCATGAAGAAATGGTAAGAGGAGTAGTTTGAATATGAGCTAGTTCAAAGCAGGAGAGAGGCAAAGCATGAACCCTACTCCTCCTCATGTCTACCCTGCTGAAGATCAGAAAAAATAAAAGACAAGAAGCAGAAAGAAGAGAAATGCGGTGGAATGTGAAGTTGGAGGGGTTGGGGGGAGTATTGGTGGGTCCTTTCTTGATRAGATTGTTTTTGAAGAAAAATAATATAAATATAAGGCAGGCCATGTTCAGATAAGGACCTGAAGGAGGTGCAATCCATAGTCTATCAGCTGCTTTTTATGCCACATCTCCTGTCTCTACAGAATGAGATGCAGGATTTTGAACACAGAAGAAACTGTGGCTGATCACAGTTTGCAATGAAGCCTTTGTGTTTTCTCTTCTCTGTCAACCTCTCCCTTGAAATGTAAATAAATAAGGTTGGAGACAGGGATAATGAGGCCCAAGGGTAAAGGACCAAAAATCCAACATCATATWTTCTTTGGCTGAATTTCTGCAAAAAAAAGCTAGATGAGGAATGATATAAAAAGAAAGACCTGTAGTTCACCACATAGGAAAGCTCAGAGCTGCTGTAGAAACAGTGATGTACAAACTAATGGATAAACACGGTGGTCTATGCTTCCTACAAAGACCTCCTGACACCTCACTTCTGAGAGCAGATTGCTACCAAAACCTGGGCAAAACCTGCTTCAAAAGTTTGCGTCCCAAGCAGTAGTGGGTGGCCAGGAAAATTATCAGTGGTGATTCTAGAGGTTTTCAGAGCTTCCTGGCTTTCCAAATAGTTGCTGACCTAATGTTCAGCGAAATGGCACAAGAACATCGTGGCTAAAACATCCACAGCGTATTAGCTCTGGAGTTTATCTTCATAGGGATGAAGGAAAGATACAAAGGCAGTTTTCTGATTCTAAGAGCAGAGCCTGAAAGAGGCAGCCAGTGGGATGGCTCTTCTCCTGATGTCCTATATTTGAAGCTGTAATCATTTCCCATGTTTGCAGCCAGGTTAATGCGTCTCTCTGCAACTACACGTGCAGGACTGGAATTGCATTTCTGGGGATGCATCTGCTGAACAGCAGCAAGACCACAACCACCAGTTGGGAATTAACTAATTAATTCCTTGGGAGAAGGATCAAGGTGAAGTCTTTTTACATCATGTTTCCCCACTAAGATTGTTCCTCTGCACTTGTTACTTCTTCTCTCTAGAGCATCTCTTTTGATGTTGCACATGGCATCATCCTAATAGGACTGCAGATGGGCTTTCCTGCCAGACAAGCTTGTCCTTGAATAAGTAGTTTTTGCAAATGTTTAAAAAAGACTGCTCCCTCCTTTTCAACATCTGCATGCATTTCTGTGGAAAGCATTACTATTCCTAGCTTCCTGGCCTGAACAGTCCTGCAGTGGCAATCTCTGCTCGTTGTATCTGTGCACCCTGCAGATGCCTTGACTGGAGAAGCACAAAGCAGTAGACAGTTAATTTCCATCAGTTTGCTGCAGAGCAATGAGCTCCCCAGCACAGCACTGGTGCCTCTGCCTGGAGAAGCAGACAGGGAACCACTTAGCTACTCCATGGAAARGTCAACTCAAGCTCTGTCCCCTTGACACTCTTTGAGGCACGGTAATCCTGCCTAACTGTACTTCATTAGAAATGTCTTCTGGGCACAGGGCAGCTTACATCAAGGAAAGCATGGTTGCAAATCAGTGTGGTAATACAGAAGCCCTTGTTAGGAAGAAAATAAATCTGAAACAATCCATGTTTTTCAAAAGAAAAACCCGCAGAAGCTATTTACACATTTTACTGAAGGGTACATGTGAATCTGTAACGTTGCTGTGGTGGAGGCAGAGAGCGCATACACAGCGTTTATAATAGAAACACACACAGTGAGGATGCTGAACTTCAGGGGGCAAATCCTGGTGCCCCAGAGCACACAGAGTCCTGCGTGTCCAGGTGTGCTCAGTGCTGCACTGTGCTGCACTGCTCAGCATGCCTGGCCTGGCCAGGCTATCCTCAGATGTTCCTGGAGACCGCACAGAGGCAGGAAGCAGGACACAGGATACTGCCAGCTGGTGACTTTCAATCTCCACTCATGTTTAGAGTAAGCRTCTATTTAGCTGCATTGTTGGACAGGGCTAATATTGTGTCTGTATGTGTGTAGGGGCAGAGGGCTGAATGGCAGTGATTTTCTGTGGAACACTTGGGCATTTGCCCATAAAATTAGAACTTAGTTTTGACTTTTTTAGAGTTGWTTGCAAAGACTTGAAGAGAAAACAGAAAATGCAGGCAAAGAGAGGCAGTCACTCAAGGGCCTACACAAAGAAGGCATCTTTCCTTGTGTTACTCTGTTATTATTTAACACACCTCATCTACGTATGCAGGGTTTGGGCTGGCTTGAAAGCAAGCAGCTCACTGTACACCAGCCCGTCAGGAAGACAGAGCTGCAGGTCAGCACTGCTCTCCTCAGAGCCAGGGAGAAGGAGTATCAGAGCAAGTAAAGCAGCCCAAAGTGCTTGGAGCCTCCTCAGTGACTCTGCAGGGAATTCAGACTGTTTATGGGGGGATCACAACCTGTGGGATCCTCCCACTAGGAAAGTGTGAGCCCCACAGGCTCCTCTTCATCCTCATCCTGAGCACCATGGCCCAGCAGCAGTGTACGARTGCAGCCTGCCTCTTCAGTTTCACACAAAAAATGAGTAGAGGGTCCTCAGAGCAAAGAAGCATGTCTTTGTCCTTTGCTTGGCAGTAGAGGACCTATCTGGATCTTGGGAGTAATTTTTGCCATCAAAACCACACAGGTTGAATTTAGCCCTGGGACAAAAGCACAGTTACGTACCTGAATGATTTGGTCAGTTCTGCMCATTTACAGATGAAGGTTATCAAACACTCTTGTGTGATGTGCCCGAGATGCCAAGCTCTTGTGAGCAGTAAAACTCACACTGAATTCAACACTGAAGAGAACAGATGTGACTTTCTCTATAGCCTTGCAAATCCTTTTAATAGAGCATTGTAAATGAGGTTATTAATTATATCAACAAGGAGAGTCATACCRGGTATTTTCTCTGGTGTTTCATGGCTTGCAGAGCTAGAACAAATCCTCTGAGCCAGCAGTCTCCAGTGGATWTGAACATGAGCTTAGAAGCCAGGAACACCTGGTTCCTTTATCAGCTTTGATACAGACTCATCGTCTGACTTCCAAAAGCGGCCCTTGAAGTTTGTTTCTGGCAGGTACTGACCAATCACTGCTGCTCAGCACATCTGAAACCAGCCCAAATAGACCTTTCAGAAAACACAGCCAAAGGCTCCTTTGAGCTCACCAAATGAAAGGCACATTACAAATGCGAAGTTTATTACATGTCTACCGTGTAATGTCATGTGGACTCATAACATAGTAAATACTGCAGATATTCCAAAGACATAAAATCTTATCTGTAGTAAACACGTTCTGAAGCTTCTCACTGAATTACTCTAAGCCTCTGATGTCCCTCTGCAGATTTTGGTTGAGTTTTGGCCCTTGAAKGTATTTGTAGACTGCTGCCATATTCCTCTACTGAACGTCTGCCAGACCCATCAGTCCCAGGCCCTACTGTTACCAACACAGCAGATGCACTTAAGTTACGAAGCCCAGAGTAAGCAAATCTAAAGTGTTTAATCTATTATTAATCAGTCAGTTGCAGAAATGATAGGGCTCTGGGGGACCTGAAAAAGACATCAATATTTATGGCCTCGTTAGCAAATGCCTTTTTTTTAAGAGACAACGGGAGTATGAAGGATGTTTATGTTTCATGTCATTTCATAAAGAGGCAATGTCATGTTTTGGGACAGGAGGATTCAGAACAAGATATTTAATATTTATCACAAAGTACTGAGACTTTCAGCGCATTTCTGTTCTTTTTGGTCTTATATTCAAGTACTCACCTTCTCTAGAAGCAATGACCCAAGCAGTCGAAGCCATCCTTTAGGGTTTTTTTTAAAAAAAAGATTATAATATATTAATATACTAATATATCCTTAGTTCTGTTAGCCAAGCTAAATTATATAAGTCCCATAAAGGAGAGACAGTGAAATGTGGTTTCAATTCCAAAAGAACTCCACTTGTTACAGGCAATTATTCTGGATTAAGTTAGACTAGGCAATTGACCCTCTAATGCTTATCCTTCGTAGTGTTTGTGCAGTTCTTGCTTGAGTTTGTTCCTTGACATTTTTTGTGCCCATATGAATGACATGATTTTAATATAATTGTTATTCCTGTTACAGAATCTTCTTAGTTTGTTTAGTTTTTACCTTCATATACTCATCAGTTGTTTTTTTCATACACTATGGTTTTAGTTTTGTCTTTTTTTAAACAAGTTTCATCTCTTAACTGTCTTATGGAATCCTTCCCTTTACTCCTCTTTGTAGGTTGTAAATCTTTACTAAAGGTCTTTTTACTAGAGTAGAAGAATAATCTCTCTCATCTCAAGACCACTTCAATGCCGCCATCGTTACAATTGATTCTTTGTTAAACATTATTGTTTTCTGTTTCATGCAGGAGATGTTGGGGGAGAGAGCATGGGAGCAGAGACTAAAATCCAAGAGAGAATGAGAGGATAAACTAAATAAATCAGAAAATAGCACAGTGAATATCACATAATTCATAAAAAGAGCAAAGAAAAGATGATGAGAGAGTACATTTCAAAGGAAAGGAATTAACACCAACCCCCACCCATGTATGTTGGCAGAGTTACTGTGGGATCATTGATCTCATCCCCTGTCCCTCACTTGCCTCTTCTCACTTTTGTACTCCCTTTGCTGCTTCTTGGTCTTGTTATTGGTCTCCCCCCTTTCAYACCCAACATAGGCTTTTCTAAATAGGAAAATAAGGTACAGTGCACATTAATTCACCCTCTAACAAATGAGCAAACAGAAATCCCACCAACCTGGGCCTGAGTCCAGCAACACAAAGCCAGTAGAGACCAGCAGAGCATTTCTCCCCTTGCAATTTGATGGCACAATCTTCTGGTGTCTCTGAATTGTTTTACAAAATCTGGCAACTTTTCAAGAGCTTGCAACACCAGACGTTCCTCTTATTTAATCTCTCTTATCCCAGGAGTCAGAAACCTTGTCCTCCTCATGTATATGAGAGCTGTAATCACCGTGACTGGAGAGCAGGTTCATTGTGCTCTTTGTGTACTATGAAAGGACATGTAAAACCCCTGTGTSTCTCTTCTGAGGAAGGCTCTGGGATGCCTTCCAGGCGCATTTCCCCCACCATATGAATGGGACCACAACRCTGCCCTTGCTCAGATGGGCACTGTGATCTCTTAAGGACTAAGAGAGACCCCCAGAATGCTGCATATTGGTTGTGGATAGCCATGAGGTGTAACTGAGCCCAACTCTAGGGAACTGATCTACTCTTTCCAAACCCAGACAGAGCTGCACTATTTGAATGTAAGCTCACTGCTCTGAATCCATGCGTGCAACAGAAAAGGCTCCAATATGGGCTTCTGTGGACCAAGTCCTGTGGTACCGACACCTTTTGCCCGCGGTACTGCCTGTTCAGTTAGCTAGGAGTGACCATGCAGTTCTTAGATAAAGCCAAGCACGGGGAACGCTGGTGAAGAGATATGCACTGCCTGTGCAAGAGCTGGTCCTGCAATATCACATCTCGCAGGCTTCCCCCCAGAGCACTCTGGAGATGACATGAGGAGCTAGCTCACACTGAGTTGTGGCTGGCGATAGTCTCGCTGCGAAGTTAGAAAGAGACCCCAGCTATCCCCCACAACAAGCTGGTGCTGCACCCTGCATCRTTGCAGGTAATTATAGATTTCCGTCTAGAAATGGTTAAAAATGCATAGACAAATTTCCCATTCAAAATGAGTCTTTGTTATGAAAGATTTTTCCCCCTCAAGAAAACAGTAGTTTCAATAAATGTTTACTATCATTTTGCCATTGCAAATCTGAATTAAAGGTAAATGTGGAGATTTCTATGTATGCTCACACTTTTTTTTTTTTTTTTTACCACTTTTCCACTTACCTCCCACCTACCAGTTGGAAAACAGAAAATTGGAAAACARAAAAAAAAAAAAAGCAGGGTGTGATGCCAACCTCCACCTATTTTCATATTTCTCTCTGTATTCCCCTCTTTTCTTCATGGGCAGAGCGGAAATGAATAGAAATTTTAGAATAAAGAAACAAAACTATTTTTTTTTCAGTTTCCCTTACCAAAAGAAAATAATTTGAGGCAACTTAAAGCTGCACTAAACTAAGTATTCATGTTTCATCTTGAAATTTCCCTCAGGAAAATATCCCTGAGAATGCTCTTCTTGTGTATAGGTTCTTGTGAGGAGGAAGCAGGTGGGTAGCTCTTTTTGCCAGCTTTTCCTTTCCGTGTTCTCTTCCGAGCGGCACGGTCATACCAAGAGCCCTCCCCACCCTCACCCCCGCCGTTGCTCCCGACGCCGGCTGCCCTCGGCGGACGCGCTGCGACCGCCGCTCGCGGCCCTGCAGGCCTCGGGGCGCCCACGCGCGGCGCAGCGCCCTGCGCTCTTCGCCCGGACCTCGGCTCTTTCGGAAGTCATCGACGCGGGCAGCAGCGGAGACGGCTCCCGGAGAAACTTCTGAAACGCCTTCGCTTCTTATACCCGCTTCAGAAGAGGCTGTTTCACCGCTGCGCGAGTGGAAGGCGCCTTGGTATCCGACTCTGTCCCGCGCGGCGTTCGCCTTACGCAAGTGTCGGAGAGAAAAGCGTCAGGCACGCTCGCTCCGGGAGGGTAATGGCTTATGCAGCAACACTTCCAGTCCACTAAATATTCACTTGCCTGTGATTTTTTGTATCTGTATTGCAGATATGTAATTCCTTTCAGACATGTCAGGTGTTCGGTGTCTCCAGGTGGAGGCGGGAGACTCCGGGAATGTAAATGTGTGCTGAGGAAGTGTGAGCGTGTTTTCTCTGTGCCACAGCTATCAAAATAGACTGCTGGGTGCTGCGCCCGCAGCTGCGCGCTGCCGCGCCGTGCGGAGAGCTTGCCGCTCGGCCTCGGCGCCGCCGGTGCCGCAGGCGCCAGGAGCAGGGCCAGGCTCCAAGATTGCCGGGGAGGCAGCGAAGAGAAGGGCAAAGGTGGCGAGTGGTTGCAGGGTCCGTGCGCTGAGACCTCCTGTGCTGCCGGTTTCCTGTGGTGCGAATGCTCGGAGTGCTGGTGCCAGAGGGTGAGGCTCAGAGCTCGAACGGCRCAGGGACCTTGGGAAGGCACCTCCGGCTCACCCGCACCAGGCTGTACTCCCCCTCCAACAAGCGCTAACGCTCCAGATGAAAATCAGCTCTGGTTTTGCTTCACCGCTCTCTTTGGAAAGCAATTCCAGAGCTTCTCTCCTCTGGTGGTTACAAATCTTCCTGTGGTTTCTAGCCTGCATTTATTCATGACTAGTTTATTCTCGCTTGTTCTTGTGCCAATGTTGTCCTTTAGCATCAATAGCTCTTCGCTCGTGTTTACCCCAGCGATGTTTTTACGGACAGCAGTGTCCCCTCTCAGCCTTTGYTCTCCTGTGCTAAGCGTGCCAGATCTTTCTAACCTCTTTATCTGAGACAAACTCTCCATTTTGCTGCAGAGTTATCCGTATATCTGTGGGTTTGCCCCCAAATATCTTATGTACATTAATTGCTCTAGGTAAAAAAACGCTCTTTTTACTGCCCTGAACGGAGATTCACGTGCCTGTGTCAGGGTCCGTGGAAAATAAGTGCTTCAGGGAGGAGAATAGTGATATGTGTGTGACATAAAAAAAAGTTCCTGTKCATGTGACACGCCGTGAGATGCCGCATGCGGCTGGGCATGTGTGCTGAGGGATATTGTAAGCAGGATTGCATGTGCGAGACTCTCCAAAAAAGATTACTCAGTGTGTGAGGGGGCGTTATAAGAAGGATTTTGAGGTACGTGACACTGAGAAGGATTAGTCTCTGTGTAAAAAAGTGTGCGCATGTATCAGAGTGAAAAGATAAGCAGGTTGCCGCGTGTGCCACACAGAGAGAGCCGAGCTCCTGCATCTGTGTCCGGGGCGATAAGGATTGCTGTGTGCAAGAACACTGCCGTGAAAAGAAGGGATTTAGCTAACGGAAGGATTAGTGTGTGTGCCTGCACAAGTGTGTGTGTGTGCATGTGCAAGTGTGGGTGCGTTCAGGTGGGATGTGGCAAGAAGGATTTGCTAGGTGTGTAGCAAAAGGAATTTGGTGGGGGGCTCACCGCCCAGGGAGACCCGTTCATGGCAGTGTACGTGCTGTGGCCATGGGACGTGCTACAGTGCTGTTCCGAAGGTCCTGTGCCTGCGGGACAAGGGGCACAGGGAAAATGATGGCTGTGCCCTCTGGGTGGGAAGGACCACRGGGCACTGCTGAGCCTGGCACGGAGGGCTTATGGTGTGGGTGACAAAGTGGGGATTAAGCTGTAATACAGTAAGAGGCATTACTATACCAGGAGGAGGATTAGCAGCTGGGAGACAGCCAGYAGGAGAAGGCTGACAGCTCTGATACCACCACCAACTGCGGCCTTTGGAGACAGCAGGAAACGTCAACCTCTGAGCAGGGTGAGATGAAAGGCCCTGGCCATGCTGAGCAGAGGCTGTCCAGGTGCAGGGCAAATACATTTTAAGTGTTTTTCTGGGGCACTGTTCCTTGGGAAACAGGGCTCTGAGAGCTGCTGTACAGCTGAGCATGAACAGTGGCAGAGTCTCCACTGACCTCACATTCTCCCTCTCACCTCAGATTTATCTCTGCTGCTCTGCCTGGCTGMCAGCACGGTGTCTCCTCTAGGTGGGAAGGGTGTTGATAGCAATCTTAGAGCAATTTATGCACTGGGAACAGGAGGGGATTGTTGATTTCACCCTGACACTTACTTTGTTTCTTAATATCGTGACTTAACACTAAAATTTTGTCCCTCTTAACRCTTTCTCATTAGAAAATCAGGATGTTTTGTCAAAATCAGCAACTTACTAATTTTGATCAAACATCAGTTTTCATTTAGAGGGGAAAAAAAAGTGTTGAGAACAATTTCATTTAGCTTTATTGTCTGCAATATGTCTGAATTGGAACAGTTCCATCAGTATTAGATTTATCTCAGAAACATTTAAAGTAAACCCTACTGAGCTTTTTATGATAAAATGCACTAAAATAGCTGGGCATGTAAGGTGACTTTTCTTCATAAAAATGTTACTAGTCTAGTAAACTATTTGAATATTTGCAGTCTGGTTAATAGAAGATCACTGAAAGCCTGGTCAGTTGCTTTGTAGCTGCCAAGAATATATTTATTTTGTAAGAAAGAAGGCTAAAAAGCAAATAGCTATAGAGATATAGCTAAGAGATTCCCCTAGGTGCTAGGTGCTGTACAAATATAAGAAGATCTCATGGCTAAAAACTCTGRCAGGAGACTTCAAAATAAAAATGAAGAGTGATTTTAGCACCCAAAAAAATTTCCTGTTGGAGCAAATTCCCGAAATATAGAGAAAATTCTCTATAAAATAGAGTCTGTGTTTAGAGATGCATTTTATTCCAATAACAGGTATTTCAATGTGAGGCAGGAAATAGTAGCGTAAGTTCTGGTCAAGGGTGGCCAGCTTCCCCTCCTATGTTTTCATTTGTCCAAGACATAGGACATGTTGCACACAGCTCATGGAGCCAACAGGGGTAATGGCTCCCCCTTCCTTAGTTTGAGACTGGAGATATAATGGACTCTTAGTGGGGCCCACAGAGCTGCTGGTCCTGGCCATCCMTGCCCCACAGGAAGGCATCTGCATGGCCCAGAAACTGCCACCTGCTCTGCTCAAGAGCTACCAACTGGGCACCCAGTTCTCTGTGTTCTGGGAAGTCAAGCCAGGCCATTGTGATTAAATGACTTTYTGGCTTTAGAAGATAATAAATCATGAAATAAGCTAGAGAGAGACAGAGAAGAGRCATTTGGGGGCCATAGTTTTGTTTTGAGAAGGTCTCCAGCCTTTCAGGCAGAGGTCATGTTTGGCATTCCTCCTTTTAGAATCCTTCAACCCAGCATGAATCAGCAGGGAGGAGTGAGATTGGGCCATTGGGACTTGCGATGGGTTTGGTTTAAAAGCCAATACATGAGCTGCATTTCAAAGTGCCTRCTCAACAGCTGGTCACAAAATCTCCGAATCTTGATGAGGTGCCAAGTCTGCATGTGCCTGGAGAGGCGACTCGTGCCTATTGCTGTGCTGCCTTGCTCTACTGGCAACACATTCCCTACCACAAAAAAAGATGGATGAGAAGAACAAGTAGGGACAGGGATTGTGAGCACTGTGCAGGAATAGCATTGCCCAGGGCCTGTTTTTCATTCTGTCCCTCATCAAAGAGAGCATTTCAGGAGAAAGGTGAACAGGTGGCTTGTGTGTTCCCACCCCTGATTTCTTAGTCCATTTCTGCTCACCTTCCTTGGCCTGTCTGGCAAGGTCTGGGAGAAGGTGTACTCTTCCTTTACCATTCCATATTTCTCCTATGCAGAAGGGAATTCCTAGGAGCCATTCAGCTGGATCTAGTACTTGCTGCTCTGAAACACCTAGAGATGATTCCCAATGGGCTGTTGGTCGCCAAGGTGAGTCATTGCTCACTGAGGTCCCTCTGTTATCCTCTCATGCTTATTTTGTGTGGAAACAGTCCAGCAGGTTGGAATAAGCAGTAGACCACTGGACCTCCTTTTGAAGAGACAAATTGATTTCCAGCTCTTCCTTCTCTGGCTATGGATGAGGGAGAAGAAGAAAGGGAGGAAGAGTATTTCTGTGGACCCAACTGAGTGTGGCTTCTGCCCTAGAATTGTTGTGTGGCCTTGTACAAGTGTGTGCCTTAGTCTTTCCAGCTGTGAAATGAGGTTCAAAACCTTAATGGAGAATAATTTGCCTGGCTTCATCTAGTGAGGTTTTTAAAAAACCCTTCTTAACTAAGACAGGGAATGTGAAAGGGGGGGCAAAGTGTTACTGTCTCCATTCAAAGAAAGAACAGAGTGACCCAGAAGTTGATAGCCCATTTCTTTCCCCCACTTTTTGAGAATAGGAACAAAGCCCTTGGATCTCTGAGCATGCCTGCACCTAACTCCCCTTCCCATCCTTCACACTCTCTTTCATCCTTGTTTTTCTCTTTTAAAACCGAACTTGATTTTGAAATTAGATTGGCTGTTCCCCCATGAATGAACCCAAAACTTGGATCTCTTTTCCCCCATCCCCCTTCTCCCTCCCAGCTCTYACATCTCCTCAGGTTTCTGTTATTTCATACGTATTTTCTTTGAAGAATTTTCCAGTAAGAAAGTCAAGAGAAGTTTTTTAAGGGTCTTTTATCACAAATTCCTTTTGGTTTCATGCCTGACAACACTTCTGAGAAGGACCTTGGCGACCAGTGCTCAAGCAGACGTGAAGCAAGTACACTTTACAAGCAAGTCGCAGCTGACTGCACACACAAATTAGGTCCTGTATCCCTGCAACCTCACTCAGGAAAGATGTTGTGTTTACCAGCTGACAAAACTAGACCACATTCAGGCCTGGTACAATTCCGTTGGCCTSAATGTGGTTACCAGGGGGACTATAATATAGACAACAGCTCTACACTGAAGAGATTTCCTAGCTATCTAATTTGTATTGTTTCTACATACACTGTTCTTTTTGACCAGGCAGAAGGTAGATGGTTTTTCTCATTATTACCCTCCTTCTGTGGGAGATTGCAGGACAATACAAGTGAGTGTGTTGTAGTCACATGACCATACAGTAGTGCCACCAGGAACTGCGAAGCCCATGTGCACAMAAGCTTGTGGCACACCCCATCAACCAAACCCATCCCACACAGCATCCCAATTCTTCCAGTCTAAGTCAATTCAACAGACAATACCTGAAAAGCATCAGACCTCAGTGTGCACTGACAAAAGCTATCCCAGGAGAGAGCCTCTGTAGGAGCATCCTTGCGATTTATGTGAGTTAGGGCCCAATTTTAAGAGGCTGCATGGATCATAGGGCTTCCTTATGTTCCTAGATCTAAAATCACTTTAAGATCATTCCAACACCTCTTTGTTAAGGGGGAGTGGAAGTTGACTAAGTCATTTGAGCGYATTTTGGAAGTGCTACTGAGTTTCTTAATTGACTCTACTCTGCTGTAAGGACTGGTAGTGCATGGGAATGTTCACACTAAATGGTTAGGAAATGTACCTGCAGATGTTCACAGCCATGTTAAATATAGMCCGTCAAAAATTGTTTCCCTGTCAGGGAAATTAACCTGTTCCCTAAAAGAGTGTCAGCAATATAGAGTGAAGGCTACACACTCCTCTCTGCTATATTCAGCACTCAGTGTGTTGGAGTAGAGAAAGAAGAAAAAAATCACAACCTGCACTAGTTTAGCCATGACAACCCTGAAGATGAAGATCACAGGCTTTCACATTGCACCCCTGGCATTTTGTGCACATCTGGAGGTAGAGGAATCTGTGCCAGAGCCATTTCTGATTGTTCTTTCCAAACCAAGTCTGTGTTGTGGTTTTGCCCACTGGTAGCAGTAGCCTCTGCACTGGAAAACTTCTTTTGTACCTACACTTCCTCCTTCCTTTTCCTTTGGAGGCTTCTGGAATAAATAATGCCTTAATTAGCTTAATTATGCATTTAGCCATCCACGTGCACACCTTGAATGTACTATTAGAATCARTTATACAGTGCAGTTTTCCCAGTTTTCCTTGTGGGAAGCAAATCTAACACCTGATGTGTGATGTTACCATGGCTCAGTTGTGTCTTACACTGCAGAAATATTTGCTAAATCCAAGGAGTGTTTCTGCCCCTTGAAAACCCAGTGCTCCCAACGTCCCTCTGTTCAAGACCTATATGACCCAGAATAGCTGGCATCTCTCTCCAGTTTCACAGACAAATGTGTTTTATCAGAGTTATCTCTCTGCAACATCAACAAGGGACTTGAACAAGATCTGGTGAATAGTGAAGGAGTCTCTCTGAGACTTATGAAAAATAGTACAAATTAGCATCCTCCAATGTGCTGCAGCTTTTCTACCTAAATAGTATTTTATAGGCAAAATTTCAGCTGAGAAGCTGTGGGGTTTTCTCAGTAGCTGCCTAAATCATGTTATACTCTTTAGTTTACATTGAGTTACTGCTTGAAACAGAAGCTGCATGTCTATTTACAGTGTCACTGTTCTCAAATGATGAATGACCCCAAGTTCCTGACAACTTTCCTTCCTGTGCTCTGGCTGGCCTCCCCACAATTTGCATTTATGCAGAATGTTTTACATGATCTCTCTTGCTCTCTGCAGCTCTCTAGAGAGTCTCTTTCTTCATAGTTTTAGAAACTCTTCCAGAATGGAAATTAGTAGAGGAGAACAGGTACTGTTTGTGTGCAACTAGACAAATTAGGAAGAGATCTAAGTGCTTTCCCAGTGCAAGGGACGCTTCCTGCTTTTTCTCCCCAAGATACACATCCCATTTGATGARATTATTTTCTCTGTCCCACTGGCAGTGCAGGATGTTCAGGATAACTGAGGTGCTCCTTGTATTTTCACAGGCCTCTAGGCTGAGAACCATAGCACAGGAGAAGACCTAGTGTTTTCCATTAGCAGAAATTTTTCTTCTAACATGTGACGTTCCCTATTTTCGGCAAGTGAAACATCTAGAAGAAAAGACATTCCTAAACTTATTTTCTGCCTAGACCACATTCATACAGTGCTTTGTGTCTGAGAACTGGATATTGATTGCCATTAACACTACCGTGAATTGTGTGTCCAAAGGCCTTTCAAGCAAAAGGTGTGCACTCAAGATGGTTTCCTGTGATGGAAGAAGTGCTCAGCAGCTGGTCCTGCTTCTTGGCACTTACCTGCATGCGGAGTGATGTCCATTTCAGTGTGGGACCAATTTGTTAAGAGAGATGATTTTAGGGATCCTAGTGCGGGATTATAAGAAGATTGTAGTTCTAAAAGGCCCCTCTGGCATGTTGGTAAAATGACAGAGATTTCACACACTTAGGAAAATCTTGGATTCCATTTTATTTCCAATGAATTTCTGTGTAGCCAGCTCCATAGTTGTGCTGACTTCTGGTATTTTGGATCACATTCACGTTGGGGCTCCAAGTCTAACCCTAGGAGTGGTGGAGCAGAAATCAGAGCTTCCCCTACACCCCCTTTCCTGCCATTAGCACCGATCAGTGGGATGGGCGTCTGCTGCCCTCCACACTGCAGCTGTGTCCAGCCCCAGTTTAACAAGTATCACCTCTCTGTAGAGGCTCTATCTGTGCATGTTAGCTAGATGCATTTCATGTAAACTGTTTGTTCCACCACCCACAACAAGGAGTTTGCACAGAAGTTTCACCAGAGACCATGAAATTACAAATCATAGGTCCAGATCTTGCCATCTGTCACAGTTCTGCGTTCCTGCTCCCCAGACAACACAGTCTCCCACCAGGTTTAAAATATTCCAAGCTTAAACTTGTTTGTTTGGGATTTTTTAAAAACCTGGTGCTTGGAAGCATTGCAGAAATAAAAATCTGGTAGCTATTATCATTTATTGCCCTTGCAATGCAGACAGGATTAAAGCTGTTCTAATGACAGGGAAGAAATGGTAATATTCCCCCTGACATTAAGTAGGCCAGAAGAAAGCTATGAACACAATGGAATGGAACATTAATGTGAAAAATAAAAATAAAAACCCTACAACAAATGACTATAGCAAAGAACCACCAAGGGAGGCACTTAAATCCACAGAAGCCAGCATTCTTGGATATCAAAGAACCTTGTCATTCTGCACCTAACTCAACCCTTTCTGAGGTGTTAAGTGGGGTTTCAAACCATTTGTGCATTCACAGACCTTAGGTGAATAAAATATACACCTGGTAATACAAAAGCGTTATGTTCACACAGAATCACAGAATGGTTGAGATTGGAAGGGACCTCTGGAGATCATGTAGTCGAACCCGCCTGCTCAAGCAGGGTCACTTAGAGCAATTGCACAAGATCGCATCCAAGCAGGCTTTGAGTACTTCCAGAGAAGGAGACTCCACAGCCTCCCTGGGCAACCTGTTCCAGTGCTCTGTCACCCTCACAGGAAAGTTTTTCTTCATGTTCAGATGGAACTTCCTGTGTTTCAGTTTGTGCCCGTTGCCTCTCATCCTGTCACTGGGTACCACTGAAAAGAATCTGGCCCCATCCTCTTGACACTCTCCCTTAAGATATTTTTATACATTGATAACACCCCCCCCCCAGTCTTCTCTTCCTCAAGCTAAACAGGCCCTGCTCTCACAGCCTTTCCTTGCAAGAGAGATGTTTTAGTCCCCTAATCATCTCCATAGCCTTACATTGGACTCTCTCCAGTAGCTCCATGTCTCTCTCGAACTGGGGAGCCTGGAACTGGACACAGTACTCCAGGTGCAGCCTCCCCAGGGCTGAGTAGAGGGGCAGGATCACTTCCCTCAGCCTGCTGGCAACACTTTTCCTAAGGAATTTTCCAATGTGCTACAAGGGCACATTGCTGGCTCATGTCAACTTGTTGTCCACCAGGACTCCCAGGTACTTCTCCACAGAGCTGCTTTCCAGCAGGTCCGCCCCACACCTGTAGTGGTGCACAGGTTTATTTCTTCTTAGGTGCAGGATCCTGCACTTGCCTTTGCTGAACTTCATGAGGTTCCTCTCTGCCARCTCTCCAGCCTGTCCAGGTTTTTCTGAATGGCAGCACAGCCCTCTGGTGTATCAGCCACTATGTTATTGAGAGTTAGCCCTTACATGCCACGTGTAGTTTTCAGGGTTTGTACTTCTACTGCTCCTTTTTTTTCAGAAAGCTCCAAGGGCTCCATTTATTACAGAAAACATAGTGGTTTTGGAGCAGTGAGGGCACATGAAGAATTTCCTCCACTATCTCAGCACATACTTGTAATGCAGTCTTAATATTTATATATATAAAACAAGAATGTTTATAGATAAAATATCAGGCACTTGATAGGGTTAAATGCCTCATCCCACTTCAGGCCCCTAAGGACAAATACTCAGTCATGTATGCAAGAGGTTTTCTTTGAAGAGGAACTCTTTGTCCTGGATAAATGCAAGTTCTTCCTTCATTGCCTAGATCTGGCTCTGAGGACCAGAGAGTTTGTATTTCTTGGATGAGGGGAGGTTGGAGATGTTTYCCCACACATCGTGAAACCTATACTTTTGGTCTGCTGCCTTTTATTCTTAAATGAATGGAGAGACAAATGCCAGAAAGGCCAATGATAAATTGCCACCAGAGGGAAACATCTGTATGCCCTCTGGCAGCCTGCATCAGCCAACCTGTCTCAGAGGCTGTGTGATATTTTAATGCACAACACACACAAGACATCATCACTACATAAAAGATCAATTAGGTTGAGGAAGATTCTCCCAGCTCTCCCTTTAGGTCCCCCCTTATCTTTTCTTTTACTTTCCATGGGTAGCCAGCTATATCATCCCTCTCCTTTCTGCTGGGAAGGTAATTCTGTACTCCAAGGAAGCTATTCAGGGGCTTGCTTTATTTAAATATGTTATTTAAAACGCATCTACTATGATGCCTCACAGAGGCCTCATAGCATTGTGCCCAGCATCCTGCCAGCACATACAGAGYGACAGTTGCACCTGTGGCAGGTACCTCTGCAAGGAAGGCAATGGGACAAACGTGGCCCCGAATCAGCTGGACCTCATCTCAACATCTGTGCAGTCCACCTAGGGGTRCAGGACACGCCCGAGCCCCTTGCTTGTTTGAAGTGAACGAGCCCTAACTTAGTGCCATGCCAGGATAAGAGTTTATGCACCATAGCATAAAACAAATAAAAGCTGGAAATTTAGAACAGGAGTGGGGAAAAAAATACCTAGAGAAAGGAGAAGGTGCTTCTTCTTGCTGGGTGGCAAAAAGCAGGCTCAGGGCATGAGGTGGTATCACCCTGCAGTGTGAGTTTGTGTGTGCCGTGATCCAGGCTGTGTGATCCAAAGCCTCACGTGTGCCCTGCCTGTAGAACAGGTATATGCTTTCAGTGCATGTCATACATCTTGCTGGTGCCTGGGAGAGGAAGTATTTAAAGCCACCATGAGAACTATTACAAACCAAAAAAAAAAGAACTCTGTATGCAGGTCAAAATTCAATACTACTAAATGTTGGCTGAGATCCCAAAGTAAGCACAGAAAGTACTGCATATAGACRYAGGACTGGAGGGGATCTGTGGGCTGTCCAGCCCTTGCTGTCACCGATAACCAGGTGAGATCTTCCTTCCCAGACCTGCTCTCTAAATTCAATTGTTCTGATTCCTGTCTTGGTGATAACCATATTGTCATGGTTCCCTGCATGAAATAACCATGCTGGAAGTTAGTCTGTTCTTCAGTCACCTGTCAAATCACAAATTTTGGCCCTGATTATGTAAATTAGAGCATAATATTCAGTGGCTCAAAAGAATTTTATCATATAGATTGAAAATAGACGAAGATTCACAAGGCACAATTGTGAAGAAAAAGTAAAAGGTAATGAGCTAATGAGTCAAGGAGAGAAAGGAGAGAGACTGACTCAGGATTGCTGTTAAAAGGTGGTCTTGATTACTATCTTCATATTATGTACCTGGGAAAAATGGTATATACATCATAAATGAACTACATGCCTAGAGCAGACTTAAGGGAAGAGTTGTCGGTAACATTATTAGGAGCAGGAAATATTCCAAAAAAGCAGAAACAGTATAGCTGACAAAATTTATCCAAACACTCTTTTCTCAATTASAGGTAACAATATGAGTTTCAGGAATGTTGTTGCTCACAGAGAGCACATCAGAGACTGATAGATCAGTTTGACTTCCAAACTGGCACATCTGGAAGARCACAGAACAAATCTGGGGCTATTTATGCAAATATTTTATGAAGAGGCCACATGGGACCARAGTTAGAATTAATGGGACAAAGATTAAGAAAGGAGTCTTTTAGGCAGAAGGTAACACCCTCCTCCYCAGTGGAAGGAGCATTCATCTTGCAATCACCTTTCCAAGGAAAGTCCGGTGTCTGACTTTTACACTCCAACCAGCAACAAGCTTCAAGATAGGCACTTAAAAATCATTACCAGAACACAAGGCTTGCACTGAAGACAGTCACAGACTTTAATGTCTAGAAAAACTACTGTGAACAGATAYAATGCATTAGGGAAGGAAAAGAAGCTATTGAAGACAAAATGCATTTCATCTGCAGTGAGCTCTTCTTTATGTGACACATTTGCTTTCTGCTACTTCTTATCTCCCCCCCCTTGCTCCCCTCTTTTTACTCTGTTTTAATAATTCAGCTCTTACAGCCTAGAATTAAATGCTGTGCTAACCTAAGAGACAGTGTGCTATGTACTGTGTTAACATGCTGTGGGTCTGGTGCTTTGTTCTTCACCACTGTTGTTGCTCGTGTTTCCTGGCAGAAAGCTATGCCACTATGTAGTTAGTTTTTCCTYRTATAGCACTATCCGCAGAAGGACCRGTACAATATAAAAGGCCGCCTGATGAAGCAGCAAAAGTAAAATTGGTTYAGCTCTCATCCCTCACCTCCTTTTCTAATATAGCTGTCACTTTTCCATTTGTAGTAATCCTGCTTTAATATTTATGACTYTGCTTCAGACATGGGGAACTCAGTGAAGGCAAATTTTTGGTTTTCTTTCTCATTATAAAAGTTTAGATGAAAGTAGGAATAGTCAGTCTTCYGGAGCCTAGGAGACCCTTAGCAAGAATGCCAGGCTGCCCAGGAACACTAATGCCAGCACAGGCTTGCTGGTGATATGAGGCATAGGTCTGGCAGTTGTCAAACTGCTCAAAAGCCATATAAGACTCAAAGACCACAGAYAGGCCATCCATGGGCTCCAGGGAGCAAGAGATGTACTTTCTGTCAGGTAAATATGATGGGTTTTGACTATGTAGTGTGCTATGAAAGGATCTCACAAGACTCTGTCCCAGCTGGGTTTGCTTGCAATGACTTGACAGCTAGCTCTACCCCAGACCCCCAGCTAGCTTTCCCTGGTGTGTGCAGGGAAAGAGAATCYTTTTAAAAAGACTTCAGTGTTAAAAATGAAGTAAGGTGGAAAGGTCAGTTCCTCTACTAGAACTGGAGAATGCAAAAGAGCTTCCAGGCCCTTCTCCCAGGTCTCTCTTGTTTTAAAAAAGAGAGTGCTTTGGAAAAGCTGTGTCTCTAAAGTGGGACACTGGAGAATTTTAAAGGYAGGAAGCAGCATGAATCTTACACAGAATAGGAGCATGGCATCAGCATCTAGAGCCCTAAATAAGGCCTTATTATGGGGCTATACAGACATGTAGCAAGAGACAGTCTCTTTCCCAAGGTACGGGAGTAGATGAGTCTCAGAGAAAGGCGATGGAAGGAAGAGGGAGTCCCTCCTCCACTTCACAGACAAACACCCAAGTTATGATTAGATAGCACATGTGAAATGGAGCTGGCATTGAACCAGTTTCCCCTTACACATAGTTTGATCTGGTAACCACAGGGCCTTCATTAGCCAAGCTGTTCCTCCTAGAACAACCTAATTCTAACCACAGAAATCACCCTCCTTTGCAAAGCCGTTTGAATGCCCAGTGCACCTGGAGATGGCCTCCTCTCCTTTCCAGTGTTGTCTCTGTTCTCTTTCTGATAACTAGCCATCATTTAAACATTTAAAGGCTATCCAGAAACTACAGCTTTCAAGTGACATTTTACTGAAGGGGACATCCAAGTTTGTGACCCTATATGTCCAAAGTCACAGGAGATACAGGCCTGTGTCTCCTCTAGGTTCTCCTCCAGGATTTGTTAAAAGGCATTCTTGACCTCAGAGTATTTCACATAGGGAATTTGCCCCCAATTTGACATCTCCATTCATGTTAAAAATGTCACCATTCCCTAGAAATAGTTTTACTGTTGGCTGGAAACCCCTCTCTATATTTAATTCTCAATTTTGTATTATTCAACAAAATATTAGCAATCCTCAAGGTAACTATATGTTTAAAAACAAGCAGAGCAAACAGGGAAAGTCTTGACAAACAACTTATCTTTCCGTTCTTCCTTTTTTTTCAACAAGCTCAATGATCCAGTTATGACCTTTGATATTTGGATTTTCTCTTCTGTTTTATAGTGAGGCTGAGCAAAAAACACTTTTCAAGATTGTAGTGGAAAAAGACAAAGTGTTTTCAAGATGTGAAGTACAGAAGTGGAAGAGCTATGGTTTTCAGCTGGGCCCTTTAACTGACAGAGAGGTCAAAGTCAACTGCAAATTCCTGTGCCCGTATCTTCTACTACCATGATTATAATTCAAAAGTATGCTCAAATAATTCAGAGGCCTGAGGAAAGATCTATTGCCATGTTGTTGATTTTTGTTGACAAGAGCGCTATTTCATTTGTGTTTCTGTATACTTAGCAATCAACAAGAAAGAAGTATCCCAAATCCAATTTGATATGAAGGAAAACCTACCATTTGCTAGCCAGGTCTCAGTCTAAGTCTCTGTATCACTGTTAGATCCTTTAGTTTTTGCAAAATATTTATTTTCTTCTTTATTTTCTAATTTTTCATTAATAAACTTCACTCTAACTAAAAATTAAATCTAGCAACAGAAACAGTGATGAGCAGCTCTTAAGTCTGTATTGTTAAGTATTGTTTAAATGTGAGGGAGGGAAAGAAGATCTTGATGTAATCAGCATTATTTTCCAGCTTCCAAGACAGATGGAGTATCAGGAGCGCAGAAAAATGATGGAAGGGACCACACTTCTGTATCTTTTACACATAATAGAAACATGTATTTCTTGTGATATCACATCAGCCTGATTTGCAGTTGATCCAATATATGGGGCATATCTGCTGTCAGCTAAATGCATACGTGGAATGATGGGGGAGTGCAGAATCTGTTTGGCTTTCCCCTGCTAGAGAAATCTGTGGGAACATGCTGTCGTTGGGATGTGCTGAAGAGATGCGCTCTGGCACCTACGCCACATTGGAGAACTGTGAGGACAAACATTTGGGAGGAAAGCTGAGCTGATCCTAATTGAAGCAGACACTAGCGCTCTTTCATCGAAACTCCACCGGCTTCGCCGACCTGATGTCAGGTTCTCCATCACAGTGTAAGGGTCGCCTCCAGGCAGGRCATGCTAAAAATACATTACACATGCACATCCCCCTTCTCTTTCCCACACATGCACACACACATTCAAAGTGAGAAAAGAGACACATGCGAACTGCTCCTTGACACCACCATTGTCAACAAATTTGCCTTTCTTCAAGGTCATATATGGATAAGTGAGGGGTTTGGTCCTCTGTCCTGGGAGGTTCAGGCAGATGAAAGAGCCGCCACACTGTGATATTGGGGCTGCAGGCATTGCAAGGATAGTCTTTAATAGCTCGCAGAAGACGGTAAGTGGAGATGACTATTGTATTTCACTCAAAGTCTGGCCACACTTATCTTGAGATTTTTAAAAGGCGTCTGTTAATTTGGTTTCTGAAGTAAGTGCTATGGCTTGTGTGTTTTGGGAGAGGGGTTTCAGTAATCCCTACTTGTCTTGGAGACTGAATTTCCAAATTACCCTTTTCATTCCTTGCCTGCCTTGGCTGTGGAGAGCAGGAATTTTTATTTGCTCAAAATCCTCAAATTTGCAGTTTTGCATTAGAAGARTGGTTTATATGGAGAGGCTGCAGTCTTCTCTCCCAGAGGCTCATCTGATGTGACATTCTCCAGATCAGGAAGGACTCTAAAGCTTGCCTGGCAGGGACCGTCTGGGTTTTTTGTCTCCTTTGGCAACAGACATCATGGGTCATTTGTGGGAACGTCTGGGGATATTTCATTTTATCAGTCTTTACTACCTCTGTTAGTATTAGCACTGTCTCTTCTGCTCCTGTTCTCTAACAGAGGCACATAACAGTTGAGTCTCCAGAGAACTTAAATCTCTTCCACCAAACTGTATTAGCCACTCCAGGGCTAACTGGGTGAAACTTAATGGTCCATGAGATACAAAAAGTCAGTGTAAGTGATCTGATATCTCCTTCTAGCCTTAAACGCAGTGAAATGGTGAAAATCCTACTTCTAAAGGAAATGGCAGATAAGCAGTTGCAGGTTCTCCTACCAGGCTTCTTCTCCAGCTCTGTCCAGGGAGAGCAGTTCTCTTTTTGCAGTCCTGTTTGMAAATTGTCAGCAGAATCACACCATTCTCACTCCTAAACGCCAAATCCTCATTCCCATCCTTCTGTAGAGCCTGTTGGCCCTTCCTCCCCCTCCAATCCCAAGACTGTTTGAGCACTTCTTTGTGATCACCATTTCTGAGAGTAAATTTTTGATTTTCTTTCTGTTTTTATTAAAATCCAAATGAAGAATCTAATATAGCTGGCATCTACCTCTCACATGGGCCAGATCAAAGCTCCAGTTCCAAAATATCCTTGACCGTCGTGAGTGCAGAAACCAGTCTTGTGCATCTGCTCTTTCCCTGACTGGCTAAGAGCTTTAGCCAAACAATATCTTCCTCAAATTTATATCAACTCAACATGGCTTTGGTGCTTTCCTCTTCTGAAGTGAAAATGTGCAATTTAAAGCTGTAGACATGTCTTTTTCTTTTTCTTGGAAGCATCTGTAAAGGTGGCCAGAGCATCTCTCTYCAGCTTCCGGGTAGGTGTCACATCCTGGATGTGCTTTCAGTAGAATCGGTGTTTCCTGCTCTCAGGTTTATGTATTTTACCTTGAATATTTCCGTGTAAAAAGAGAAATCAGAGAGTGTATGCATAGAAAGCCCAGAATCTGAGGATTTTAAGCCTGAGTCAAGGACAGCAGAAACATGCATGTTTTTCCCCATCAGAATCCAAAGGCAAAGGCTCTCATGTTTACTTGGGAGAAGATGGTAGCTGCAACCAGATGTCTAGAATAGATTTGTAGACAATTAGGATCAAAGGAAGGGCATGAGTATCTAGCATGGATATCTAGCAAAGGGGACCCAGCAACAACATAAACCAGATCCCCTCTTTTCTTCTGCTTCCATGCTGGATGACTGGTTTTACTGGCTACCAGAGCCTCTGCTTTTACCTTATCTTTTTTGTGGAATGGCTCTCTGCAAAAAGTGAGGGTGCTAGCCCGGAAAGCCTCAGCAAGAGCTYTTGTGCCTGGAGGACAAGGGTTATGGGATGTCAGCAGTGCTTGGGACAACACATCCTGGGAATGTCCCAGCCAAAAGTCCCAACCAAATCAGTTATACAAGTGTGAGCAGTTGCAGGGAAATCACCATGCCATTACTGATCAGGGGGAATGCAGTAGTAGTTGCTATGGTTTTTAATTGCTGTGAACTATATTTTCTGAGGGCCTATTTAGAGCCAAACTTTTGTGTAATTAATTGCAAATTCACTTTAAAATATTAGCATAGTTACAGCCCAGATTAGATGTTCTCTGTCCTTCTTTCCCTTCATGCAGCCCAGGGGCCAAGAATGGCACATGCAAATCATCACAAATGCCTGAATTTTTATCCAAGTAAACACTCTTCACTCATATTTATATTTTTGGATTTGCAAACATTTCTGCTGTTGATTTTCACCCAGTTTCCTTCCATGTCAGAAGCTGAACTGTCCAAATTCAACTAGTAGAGCTAATTACCAGATTAAGTGTAACTGTTCTCAAGAAAAGCCTGTCTGTGGCTATCTACTTATTAACAGACAGTTGCATGAGGCTTGCAAAGTGTGGCATTATCACAACCCAACTGATTAGAAAAGTTAATCTTCCTAGACCTTCCACTGTGATCTTTATCCCTGTGCTTCTTAATTTTTTTGTAGAAGGGCATTGATCACACACTTATGACTACTGAGAAACTGATGAGCTTCCTCCCTACTAGAAAACAGAAAAGGTAGTTTAAAGTATTTGCTTCCTGTAGTCAAGGTTTACAATTCTTAGTAGTATTAGGAAGCTTTAGAGCAATCGAGTGAAGTACATTATTAACAAATTTGCTTAATAAAACAATTAAGGCAAATAGTAAGAAATTCCAACTACCTCTTAGTTCATGAAATAAATTGGAAGTAGCTTCTTTTTAGTTTTGCAGGGTTAATACATTTGGAACACTTGTAATTTGAAATAGTCCTGAGATTTACATCATTGTGTGGCCACCACTTTTACATTATATCAAATTTAATCTCCAAATAGTGGCTCCAGTTCTTACTCTTTTTATTTTTCCAGATTAATTGACAGTTTCTTTGTTGTTACTCAGGTTATAACCCTCAGCAAGTCTTTTTCCCAGATGATCTACCTCGTCCATGGCCCCTCTTAGTCTGAAAATATAGTGAGAGCTAGGGTTCTTCTCCAAACTTACTAATGATAAAGACTGTTCGTTCTCCCAGGCATCTTTGATGCAATCTGTTTCAAATGCTGGGAATGATGAATGTCTCAGAACAGTGTAGGAGGCTGGCTGAGCATGACTGAGCTACAGAGTTAAAAAAAAATCTAAAAAATAATAGAATCATTTCAAATAGAAGATAAAATTCAAGGAAGCCGTGGTTTGCTTAAAACAAAACAGGCTAGCCAAGTTTTTTTGTCTGGAATTTTAATTGCACTGGATTGCTGAGCTGCCCTGAGAATGTCACTTTAATCATTCGGTGAATCTGAAGTCTAGGTCTCCAGAGATCATGTTCTGATCTCTCACATATGGTATATCGCACTGTTCATTAGACCCACTGGTCCAGTCACATGGAAATGATGTTCAGACTGTTTCTATTCGTATCTGCTACTTTTCTTTCTGAATGTGTCAGACCTGTGATGAGGGCAGTGACTCCAGCTGATACAGACACAATTGCTGATTGCAAAGAGAGACACTGCAGTGAAAATAAAAGATGAGAGTTTTATTCCTGTCATGGTTTGTGTTTTGCAAGAAGTCTCTGCCCCACAGAACTGTCAGTGCTCTTAGGGGAGGAGGGTATTGAGGTATTTGAGACTGTGGACCCTGAGGGTCAGCTGGAGAGCCTGTGACACATGCTGAATGGTGAAAAGAGGGCGAATAACCRTGGGAACAAACTGCTGAACTGAGCTTTTCAAAATCTGGGTTCAGCTCCAAAAGGAAGCAGAAATTCCCACAAATGTCACAAGATACAATTCTCAGCTCTTGACACTCCATAGAGTTTCAAAAATCCATCAACCTCATTTTGGCAGCTAGGTGGAAGCTGAGGCTTCCTTTGCACAGTGGGCAGCTGGCTTCCTTGCTTTTCCCTCTGCATATTTGATGCCAAGGGTAGAGAAGTAAGGAACAAAGCAATCTTATCTCAACTGGCTGTAAGACGGTTAGGGGTGACTTCTGGAGAGTCAGAGCTTGGAACAAGCCTAGCTAAGGAGAGAGCAAGCTCGGTTAAGGAGCCTGTCTTCTGCCACACATGCAGAAGATACAGTATTGGCAGCCACCAGCTCAGATCAGGTCAAGGGATTCCCAAGCAATGCAGAGTGCTTGCCARGGACCCCAAAATGTCGCATGCAACTTCTCACTCTGCACTTGGCAGAGGAGCTGGGGAGCAGGGAGGGACATGTTGAGTCAGAATAAATGTCACAGCCAAGGGTCTTCAGAGTTGGAGTGACAACAGGAGGAAACACTAGTGCCAGGAGTTCTGGCATAGGGAAAATGCTGCCACTGCCACCACCTCCAGCTTGGAGATTTATTGATAATAACTTGGGATGTACCATAAACAGGAGTGATATTAAACAAGTCTGACTGTCTTAGGGACTGAGTTTTACAACCCAAAGTGTGAGCTCTCTGCCTCACTGAGATCCCGAGGCATTTTTCCAGCAGCTCCATGATCTCATTAAGTGCTCTCTTGAGAAGGCCTTTGACCTGAGACAGCCCTCTCTGCGCAGCATAGTGCTGACTAATGAGATCAGATACAACTGTCCTCTGGATCACCTGGCACACAACACCGGGTTTTAGCTGTGGAGATCTCCCAGATCGTCACCCACACCTCACTGCAGCCACAGCCTTCCCTGCTGCCATCTTGTGAGGAGCCACACAGGTGTCTCCAGGTACCTTCATGTACCACATATTAGAGGCTTGGAGACCTCAGTGCTGGCAGCTTGTGCCTGGTGGTCATATCTCGCAGTAGCCATGCTGTGGCTGGATTGAAGGTAGCTGAACCTTTGCTGAGATGCTCTCTCATCATGGGCTCAGCTTCTGAGGTCAAGCCCATGGTTTCTTCCCAGAGTCACTGGCAATAAATGGTAATGTTGTGGTGCAAACCCTTTCTTTCTGCTCCATGAATGAATCCAGGGTTGCAATAGCAACRCTGAGCAGCCACCTTTCCCCCACATAGTAAAGCAGCTCCTGTTGCCAGAGAGCAGCCATCCCAAGGAGACAGGGCTTGCTGTAGCAGGGTGCTTTCCTGCTCAGGGATTCCCTTGTTCAGACAACACATCACAAAACTCCAAAAGAGCCCTGAGGACAGTGAATTCACTCTCCCGTGTCCCTTCTGCTGATCAGAAATAAAGCAGCTCTGTAGAGGTCAAGAACAGAGCACCCTGTTGCTCATATGACATGGGTGCATTCACCAACCCACAGGCCTAGAGAAAATGATTTGTTGTGGAGATGCTGCAGCTCATCTCAAAGAAAAGATTTATTTTGGTGACTTCTCTGACAAACCTCTTTGTCCTTCTCCTCTCACAACCCTTTCCTGTGTTCTTCCAGTCTGTTCACAGTTTTCCAAGGGCGTCTATGCCATCTTTGGATTTTATGAGAGGCGGACTGTCAACATGCTCACATCCTTCTGTGGGGCTCTGCATGTCTGCTTCATAACACCCAGCTTTCCCGTTGAAACATCCAACCAGTTTGTCCTTCAGCTTCGCCCGGAGCTCCAGGATGCTCTCATCAATGTCATTGAACACTACAGCTGGCAGAAGTTTGTGTACATTTATGATGCTGACCGGGGTAAGTCACAAGTAAGCAGGGAGAGTTATGGGGCAATAAAACATAGTGGTCTAGATGCAGTCTTTGCCTCATGAAGTCCCCTTCCTGCAGGTTGCTGGAGGTTGAGTTGGTATGTTAAAGGAAGGGTCACACTATGCCTTTGCTGTTATTTATTCCCTGCCTAAAAACCCATTCCTGACCATGGCTGTAAATGAGACACTGGAGTAGCTAAAGCACTAGTCTGACCAACTACATCTATGTTCATTCTGTCAGGCTTGCACTATAGCAGCACAAGGCAAATATTTTATGTTTGAGTGGTTTGGGTTTCAAATAGGGAAATTATTTATATTGAAGATGTCTTATTTTCAATAGTCTGCCCAGTTCAAGTCCACTTTCAGCCCCATATTTGTGAACATGAAACAACAGTTGCTCAGGTTTCACCTGAGAGCACATCAAGGTCTCAAATGAGCACATACAGCTATGATATGTGTGTGTGTTTATGGCAGGTAGTTTTGAAAACTCTGAGTTCCTTGTGTTAATGAGTGTTGTTTATTAAAAAAAAAAAAAAAGAAAGGAAAAGAAGTTATTACCCAACTTTCTAAACCATGAACTGGGCAGATGACCTCATTGCTCTGTGACCAAGTTTCCCCAGCTCTCAAATGCCTCTAAAGCTCCAGGCTTAGAAGCTGAGAGTAAAGAGGGCTCGTGGAGGACAGCACGTAGGTGCGGGTCATTCCCTGTCACTGCCTTGGAACTTAACATAAACCCTTGCAGGAACAAGATGACTCAACAGAGGAGAAGGTGTAAAGCGTCCCACCCTGCTTTCTGTTGCAGTGAGGCATGGGCATGCCGAATGTTCTCAATGTCTGCAGTAGACAGGGATGTCTAGTTGGACTCCAGGGTGGTGCTGACTATGTGTAATATCTCCTCTGGAAGGCTATGTATGTAATTTAAGCAAGATCCTTTTAAAAATAATGGAGTTTTCTGATGAGATGCTGCCAGGAGAGACAAGAATGCTGAATTTGATTGTGTATTGCGATTGCTGAGGGAGTCCCTAACCTTAGGAGTTTAGAGCCTAARCAGATCAAAGATGAGAAGAGAACTATGGCCCAGAGAAATTAAGTGATTTGGGCAGTGACAGACAACAGGACTGGGATTAGAGTCTCTTATCTGAATCCCACAGCAGGGCCTGATCAACGAGACTGATCTGCTGATTACAAAGGAAAACTAGGCCTGGAATCATCCTATTTTTCTGTGCTAGGATAGAAGAGGCAAGAGTCATTAATTCTAGCCGAGCTGTGTTTGGGTAAAATGCTAGACTATTAACTGCTAACTGCAGTTCTGCTGAGCTTTTGCAATGCTGTGTCAAGCGCAGCTTGAGGTAGCTATGCAGGCTGTCAGAAGGAAAAATACCATTGCACAAGTAAACCCTGGTTCTCCYTCTGCTGTCTTCTCCCCCTCTCTTCCCATCATAGGGCTGTCAGTCTTACAGAAAGTGCTGGACACTGCAGCCGAGAAGAACTGGCAGGTGACAGCTGTGAACATCCTGACAACAACGGAGGAAGGCTACCGCATGCTTTTCCAGGAGCTGGAGAGGAAGAAGGAAAGGCTGGTGGTGGTGGATTGTGAATCGGAACGGCTGAACGCCATCCTTGGCAAGGTTGTTTTGGTGCGGGTCTTCTGGGAAGGGTTATGCATGCAGGATGGGAAGGGTTGTTTCTCCTAGAGAAGTTCTCCTCCCCGTTCTTGCTTGATCTGTGTCTCACTGCAGGTTGTCATGGATGTGATGTGTGCTTATTGCAGCAGGCTGCATAGCTCATAAACGTTTCTCCTTTGTGTTATAAAGTCATATAAGGCCTAAAATGTCTCATACGTTCATGCAGAGTGAGCACTGCTGCTCCATGAGATCTTGTTCCTTAATTGTCTGRCTCCTTTGCTGAGATCCTTAAATCCTCAGTCCCCAGTGAGCTTGCTTTGTGCTAATTCCTCTAAGCAGTTTGCACAAAAATGGCACTTTCTTATTCTACTTAGTTTTCCTCAGGTTTTTCCCCTCCTCTGAATTAGGATGGAACTGTGAACTGGCACTGTCAAACTTCTGGTTCTCCAGCTTCCATGTGTTGCACAAAATTCTCACAACCATTGTCGGCAGGGCAGATATGGAGAAGCTTTATGGCACATCTGTAGTTTCCTTAGGAGCATTATTTCAAGAGCAGGCTGGAGCCCAGTATCCTCTCAGGGCATCCAGACTGCAGCAAGTCGAGCTCTGGAGATCGAGTTCTTCTAGCTCCTGTAGTGCCTTGCAGCAAATGAGACTGATTCATTCCCAGCCATCTCCTGGCTGTTTTGTCATCTTAAGGCTAGTAGTGTGACACTGTCATGATGCTGAAGGGATACATGGCAGAAGACTTGGCAGCTGTGGTTGGGTGCSCTGCCTTACTCATCCTCAATCTAGGTAGGTCACCTAGTAATGCATGCCGAGATTTTCCTCCTCTTCTTCCTTCCATGCCTCCCTCAAAGCTTTCCCAAAGGCCTGAGCATGTATCTCTGTGGATAGGAGACAAATACAAGGCCAGGGACAGGCATGTGTCCCTACCTGAAGGGTGTTGTGTCCCCTCTTCAATTCCAGCCATAATATCTTTCCCCTTCACAGCTACAGCCAAGACCTTTCCCACTGCCAGGACTCCCCTCTCCACATGGCTTAGAAAGTGCATAACAACACAAGCAGCTGGAGCTCTGTGACTCCCACTATCATACTTCTTAAAATCGGCTCTCGCTTACCCTGTGCTTCCCACATTGCTTTGATGAAGCTACCTGTAGTCTCCGATCTTACACTTTAGCTGCTCACCATGGGGGCAAGGACTGCCCTTTCATTAGCTGCACGGCTCAGTGACCAGTACAATTCATCCTGGTTGGATATCTTTGGGTGCTACTGCATTATAAATAATAATGAAGCAGGTAGCAGGTTTTAACCTCCAAGTAAAGGTCATGAAAAAGAGAACAGATTATTCTGGAGGGTGCAAGTCTTCTCTCTGACCACAGAGTAGCTACAGTACAGCAAAAATTTTGACACGTCCAAGACAGTGAATTTGCTTTTTCTGCAAGCTTTCCTATAGGGTATATCAGTTTTCTAGGGTTAATGGTGCTTTTCTTTGTAACTACTCTACTGTCTTTTTAAACGTAGTTTGTCTAATAAAAAGTTAAGTTCTATAGTCAAATWTAATGTATTTTGTCAAATATGAACAGGATAAGACGCCTCAGTTTCAAACTTCTTCAGGTAACTGGAGCAAGAGTTATGTTTGCATCTAACTGAAGCTGTTTGCAAGAACATAAAATCCCCTGTCTTGTGTTTATGATTTTGCAACGCTATAAAAAGCACCCATTTTCAAGGAAAGGAGAGGCAAACGTTGTATTTTCCATTATTAAAGACAGAACAATTCCAGCAGTCCTCTGTGCCCAGTCGGTAAAACAGGGCTTCTCCTGTTAGGGATATGACTATATATAGCTTTTTTCTAATCCATGTAATGCAATTCCATCCTCATCCAACTTCTTAGTCTGAGACCAAGTAGTTAATTACCCCAGTGTAAGCAGAGAATCCAGGTCTTTCACAATATGTGGATGCTGAGAAGGGGCAAATGTAGTGTTTGGCTAATTATCACATAAGATTCAGCTAGGACTTGAACTCAGGCTGGCAGCCAGCCTCTCAGCTCAGCACACCAGCAACCTCTGTGTAGATGTCCCTGCTTTGTTTTTGCCATCTCTCTCTTGGTGTGTATGAGGTGTTCAAAGCACTACCTCAGCCTCTCAGGGATATTTTAATGCATTTGTCTTTTTTTCCTGACAAGCTTGTATCTGTCTTTTGGTGTCTGTGTTTGTGCTCCCTGGTGAACAGAAGAGCTAAGGATCGCTGCGCAACATCAGTCACTCACATGTACACTCCAATGCTTACATGTAGTCCTAGTTTCTTCTCCCTAACCCCTACACATAACATAAATAATCCCTGCCAACATCAGCGCTGTGGTCCTGCAGTTCTTGAGACCATAGCTGTAGAAGGACCCAGCACTCAAGGCGTTAATGGTATGTGGGAAAATGACCTGATTTCTTTCTCAGAGATTTCTCTGTGTCATGTCTTGAGGGCATGATTTATCTTTGCTGAGGTAACTGTCATTTATGAACTAGGCCTTGGTTCAGGGCAGGATATCCACAGGGCCATACTGTGTAGTCTTAATGAGATAAATAAGCAGTAGGTTGCATTCCATCAAAGCACTAGATTGTTTCTTCCTTGTCTCTCATTAAAATGAATAACTGGTATTTCTCCTTTGCCACTGTTTCACTCTGAGAGGATTTCTCTCTAATAGATGTCAAACTGGCCCATTAAGAAGTAGGTAATGAAACCTAGGTGGCCCAAGTGAGCTATCAGCATGCAGCCCTGCACAGGCTCTCACCACGTTCACGCTAAGTGATAAATGCTATTATAACCTCAGCTTGCTACTGCCGTCCGGACACATTAGGACTGAGCAAGCATTTTAAAATAAATTAAGATCACAAATAACTGTGTAAAACACAGGAAGCAAGCCTCATAATTCAGGTGGATGGGCTGCAAGATTAACAGCTCAGGGAGAGCTGGACAGCAGCCCTCTCTAGTTCATTGACTCTGGCACCTACTAAAATAACAAAGGGACAGTTTGGCCACAAGGAGCCAATGCCAGGTATTATTGACACTGGAGAAATGGGGAATTGGGTTGTAATGATTGGGCATCCCAATGCCCCAGGGATGCTTCTTCCACCCACAAGATCCAGAACTTGCTGCGAATGTGAATCTCAGTCAGTGAATTGAAAAGGACAAGCTGGTTCTGTTTTGCTTCTCAGATCTGGCCACAGAAGATACTCATCTGGAAAAGAAACARTAATAAGGGTATACATCTGTAAGAGAACAGAGGTTTTCATGAGAGCTCCAGACCTCTGCAGAAGCCATGCTGAGCATCCTGTGGGAAGAACTACAGGGCAGTGAAGCTGTTGGAGCTGAAATTGGCTGCATAAAAAACTGCTACTAAACAAAGGCTTCAATGGAGTTAATTGCAACTCCCATACCAATGCTGGGAACTAGTTGAGTTTTAGTGTACACAGAAGAGTGCTCCAGCAGTGAAAGGCTAAGGCAGATGAAACAGTTGCACAAAGCAAGTGTCAAATCATTAATCCATCTGGAAATCCCTAAACAGCTGGCAATGATAAGCTGGGAGTGCCTCTGTCTTGAGGGGAGGATCAGTCTGTGTGCTCCCTGGGTTTAGGCACTTCTCAAACACCTGCTACCAGACTGGTGTCAGAGAGAAGCCCTAGGTTAGAGATATGATAGTCCTTTGCATCATTGTTCTGGGGGTGAGGATCCTTCTGGCCTTGCTGGATTTTGCTTGAGCATTGGCAATTTAGCCAGTAGTTTCGGAATCAATTCATACRACTATGGAGTAGTGTTGCCAGGAAAGAAACCCCATGGAAACAGCACAGTTTCAACAAAAAAATTGCAATTCTTGTGTTTTTTCCTAGCTTGGAAGAGGTGTTGATTTGGGCTTTTGGGCTTTTTCCCCTCTCTCCTTTTATTTTTTTTTTTCCCTCTGTATGTGAATTGGCTCAAATGCAGACAATATCTGGCTCTTGTAACCTAGTAAGAATTTGACTCTGCTGTTGAAAGTCAGAGAAGAGCATTTCAGTAAAATTTATAGCCAACAAGTGTAATATGATTTTAGATGAATTATTTCTGTATTTTCTAAATGAAGGGAAGAAAAGACAGAAACAATCTGATCTCTGGATATCTGCGATCTCTGGGATTATGGGCACATCAGATGGTCCCAAAGGTGGACCATTGGTCTCTGGGACCACCTGATATGCCCATAATCCCAGACAAGCCTGTAAGAAGTGGTGCATTTCTACCTAGACATGAGAAACTGTGCTCACTGACAGAAGTTTTCAAAAGTTACCGAGTTATAAGCAGTTGTATTGATATAAGAAAATAAAAATCTATGTCTCCAGGGACCAGGAAGAAAGAAAGGAGTGACAAGAGCATACATGGGTATACCATGAGCATAAAGGTCTCCTCGCCATTTTGTTCCTTTAGTTAAATCTTGTTTAACTTTTTCTTTTCTT
>NW_028186657.1:3102169-3147169 GCF_003343005.1 Rhea americana
TTTTCTTTTCTTTTCTTTTCTTTTCTTTTCTTTTCTTTTCTTTTCTTTTCTTTTCTTTTCTTTTCTTTTCTTAAAGCACTGTTCTCTCTAGGAAACATGTTGATTCATTTGCTCTCCCTGCCTGTGGAATCTGCTTGAGAGTCCTGTCCTGTCTAATTTCAGACTTGCTACTCATATATCATATGTTGAAAGCTCAGTCCTTTTTCTAACCAGATTCTTCTACTATGTTTTAGGGCCCCCATGCAGTCTATTTGGAGAAAAAAATGGAGATGGTGGTCAGATAGGTGAAGCTCTACTTCTTGCGTTGGTCTGTGCTAAATATCTTTTGTTTTTATCATGCAGATCATCAAGCTTGAAAAAAATGGGAATGGTTACCACTACATTCTGGCAAATCTGGTGAGTTTGGGTATTGCTTTTTTTATATTCCCTCCTTGGAGTTTTCTTTCTTAACTGATTTTTTGCAGAGCACTATATTCATAATTATGGAGCTGAAAGCCTTTGTTTTTAATCCACCAATTTGATATTTTTTGCTACCTACTCCTTGTGGTGTTTTTTATCCAGAGCCAGTGAGAGCATTTCCAGGATATCTCTAAGGTTTCTGAGGAAGCGTTGCCTCCAATTTCAAACCGCATCTTTTCSAAGACAGTTAAGACAACTGTCAATAAAAGCAGGGAGTTTTTGCATGTCTTGGGCACCTGGGCTCCTGGCATTGCCTCTCAGCTCATTTGAGTTGGGCAATCAAGCTGTTGACTGCTGGTAATGACTTGCGTTTTCTACTAGTTTTAACCCCATTTCAGTGTGTCCCGCAAGGGAAGTGTTTCATATCCCATTAGCCATCCTGAGAGCCCCTCGGGCCCTAGCAGCAGTCTTGTTGATGACGGACTTGCTGAGATCCCTCTGCAGGGATCCCTGCCAGTAAACCAAAGCTGTGTGTGTAATGCAGGGAGGCATTGCCTGAGGACAGAGTGCTGTGCTGGGCAGTGGCACAATGTCTTTCTGATGCCATCTGCTGTCCCCCCAAGGAAGCTGGAGAATTTCTCTGTTTAGGGAGGTTTGGAAAGAGGTAGCAGAAAGAAAAGAATTCGCTGGGAGGCTGGAGGATTTGCTGCTCAGTGCTACTACCAGAAGAGTCACTGACTCCTCTCTGGACGTGCCGGTCCATCTGTGATGGCAGTGCAGCTCACGCTGCTGTCGGCATCCTGGCATCAGGACTGTTCTCTGAAAGAGGACCCCCCTGTGCAAGGCAGGAATTTGGCGGGGGGAGGAGGGGGCTCTCCTTCAGCTCTGGTCCTGCCCATGCCCTCTGCAGGGACACKGTGGCCTGTCGTGGTGAGCTGCACACTGGCTCTGGAGCAGCAGGGTCTGGAGCGGTTCATCCCTCCTGCAGCTGCAGCTGCCAGGCACTACGTCAGGGCCTGGGTGATTAAACTTTAAACTACCAATTAGTCAAGCAGTTGCTGCCCTTCTCCTTCTCTCAGTCCCAAGATAACTCCAATTTGCAAGATAGAAATGGCCGCATAATTACCCCACGATGTCCTGATAGTGACCGTGCACTTCTGTGCCCCTGGCTACCCTACAATTACAAAGTTAAAAATGTTATATTGTGCAGGGGGAGACATGCAAGTTGCAAAGCAGCCAGTAACTGCAGTTACTAATTTTTAAAAAATTATTATTTGCTGTAAGCTAGGGCCCCAGTCAGCAGAGATTTATGCAAATCCGTTCATGAAAGAGAAGCAGGGAAGCTGTCTGGAGTAGTAGGGGTATGCATATCAGGCTGTTTTTATGTGTACCCACATGGAAGGGTAAATGAGAATGATATCGCCTCTTCTCTCTGCACAGTTTCATAAGGATAAATACATTAAAGGCATGAGCTTGTCTGATACTCTGGTCGTAGAGTTATGAAGGACATTTCCCTGTGTGTTATGATACCTCTCTCCCACTTTCAGCACTCCTCTCTCATTTTTAATTTCTTTTCTGAGCCTTCRTAAATGCTGAGAGGACAGAGCTGGCTAGAAGAAGGCTGCATACTCAGCCAATATGGATTATAAATAATTAACTCGGAGCAAAAGGCTTTTCAGTTCTTCAGCCCCTCTGCAGCAAGGCTCTGCCTCCTAGGCTGCTCAGCGGGAGCAGTTTTCTGTCCCAGCCACTGGTTCCTGCAGCATTCCCAGTTTGGACAAGACCCCCAGAGCTATTATTATTGGTGCTTCTCTGATTTTGGGGCAGAACAAGGGAAGTGAAAGGACCAGAATCTCTTTTCTTTGTTTTTCCTTCTACTTAAAACACAGCATTGTGTGAGAGCCAACCTCCAGAGACAGGAATGTAAAACAGTAAAAGAAAGGAGGGTATAATCAAACAGTCYGGGAAAACCATTTAAGAAAAAAAGGGAACACTCCTCAACATTATGATGGCCGTTTTTGGGGCAGGTTTTGGACACCAAAAGATAAATCAGTTTCTGATTTTTCTGATATACTGCACCTACGTGAAAGCTGCTTGCTCATCAATTCTGCAAGGAAAATGTCAAAAGGGCTCTGAAGATCCCAAGTTCCTGAGACTGCCATAGGGACAAAGAAGTGGCACATCTGCCCTGTGTGGGGATGGTGAGGGATGTTGTAAGGGGTTGTCAGAACATGTCAGTGTCTGGAAGGGTTAAACCAGAATGCAGATGCTGTAATTTGAGAGATCGTGGTACTTCTAACCCTTTCCTAAGGACATCTCATTCCTGGATTAGAGCCTTCAGATGGTGTAACATGCTATAATGTATTCACACTGACTCATATACATAGTGGATAGACCTTAAATGCCCCAGATTTTCCCCTGTAGATGAGTCCTAAGGGGACAGAGTGTGCATTGCCCACACACCCACATATACCYGCATATGCATACTCACACACATAGAAGCCAGCCTGATTTTGTAGAAGTGGCACAGTTTAGAGTACTGAGTTGTGAGAGTATGAATTAAGAGCTAAAAACTGCAAATGCCTTAAGATTTCCAGAAGAATGACTTCTTGTTCCTTGTGTTAACTGATGGAGTCCTGATTTTAGAGTCTCATTCCGCCCTGTGAATGTGAACATAAGAGTCCTTCCCTAGTCGGGACAGGCTCTGTCTTGCAAGTTAAGGGAACCTCAGCTGGTTCGTGGCTGCCCATTGCTTAGTTACTTGCACTAGCTAGAGCTAGTGGATGAATTTTCAAGACCTACCTCTTTGCTATACTATCTAAATTTTGGGGCCCTTCCCCATGGGGGAAGGAAATGGCACATTTGAAGTATATGTTAGGAATTTCTGGTCATATGCCTGTTCAGAGCTTACACTCAGCAAAACACAGAGTACTGTCCACTTGTAGCAGCTCCAAACTGGTGCTGCCTCAGGAACTCAAAGCAATTAAGTTCATTAGCAAATGCATAGGCTGAATGAGTCCTACCAAAATCATCCAAAAGAGCATTTTGAACAAGATGGGACTTGCTGCTTGGTCACAGGCGGTTCCTGAGCAAAAGGAGGGAATAGCTTTTCTTAATCAATGGCTGTTTGCCCAGCGGTTGCTGTCAGGAAAGCCGTAGTAGAGTACCAAGCAGAATTTGACAAGCAGCAGCAAATGAAAGCTAGTATTTCTTAGTAGGAACAGCTTTCTTTTCTAGTGAAATTGCTGTTGCCAAGGTGAAACAATAGCATTTCTGTGTTCACAAAGAAAAATGAAATTGTTCTGCACCTTAGGCCACGGACAAACATCCTCCTCTAAATCCGACTATGCCTGTTGAAGATATGGGCTCTCTTGTCTGCTCAGCCCTGCCCATCCCACGAAGGTCTGTCCTAGGAAGGATTTCCTCTAATGACAATGACAGGGGAAGGGTTCATGTGAGTGTTCCTGCCTCTCCTTGGGGCAGAACTGACCAGGTCAGCACATGCTTCCTTCTGCAGTGATTTCTGCGTCTGGTCTGATTTTGCAGGTAAGGGGTGGTGAGGTGCAGCTGGGGATGCTCTGACTCTGAGACTTATCAGCTAGTACAACTATTTGTACACAAAATGCCAATGGCTATTGCAAAACGCCCAAAAACTGGATCCTCAGCCACTACCCACTAGAGTTACTCCAATTAGCTTTCACTAGYTGCTGGTCTGCGTATTTGTCAGGTATACCAGCATAAGGGTTTTGCAGTCCTCTCCCTCCCTTCCTCTCCCTGCTCTCTCTGTTTTTCTTTTTAGAGCTCAAAGAGGTTCGGCAAGTTTAAGAAGTGGCTGTTTCTGTGGGTTTTGTTTTTCTAAGCTTTGTTCTCAGCCTTTGAGAGCATCAGTCTAGCAACCACAAAGGAAAAAATACAGTCAATACTATCAGAGGAGCAAGCTTAGAAACTTCTGGGATTCCTTTCTTTTGATGTTGCAACCTTTTTCCCTATAACCTTGGCTTCATATATCTGTTCGCCTTATGCCAGGGATGTAGGCTGACTACTGTCAGTAATGGGAGAACATCAGCTCTCTTGGGCAGAGAAAAGTCTTTATCTTAAAATAAGTGACATTCCTGTGACCTGTCTTTAAAAGAAAAGTATTAAGGACAGCTGCCATATATGGTGTTTCAGATTTCTTTTTTTTTTTTTTTTCCCCTTGAGCATTAGTCCAGGTTCTTCTTTTAGCAGATGCTCTGGTTTGAAGTTGAATAGATAAGTGTACAAGTTTGCTGATGCTAGGATGGCGGGGAAGAGAAAAGATAAGAACAGTGTTGGTTAGCAAAGGTAAGCATTTTTTTCTATGCCATTTTATATCAGCATGTGTCAGTGCTGAGTTAGGCCACGGACAGAGTTTCACTTCGCAAGCAGCTGTGATGGTTTCAGAGGTTACCAGTGCAGCAGTTTTCCAGTATAGTGATTAGCACAGGATGGAGACAAAATCCACAGGTTTAGTTCAGTTCACCTGTAGTTTAAATGTTCTTCTTTGATCTTTTCCCTGAAAATGGAATTGGAGTTCTTGGGAGAAATTCTGCACCACCAGGGCTAAGACATGGTAACCTGAGATGATAGACTGGAACACTTGGAAGGACTTTTGCTGAAGCTAATGAGGGCTCATAAATGTAAGTGACTTACTGTGGCTTAAAAAAATTACTAAGCATCATGTGAGCAACTGACATTGTATTACAGCCATTGGAAGGAAAAAATGGGTTTCCTTAGATCTCAGCAAAAGGTTGTTAAGCTAACATGTTTCCTCTCCCATTTGCAATCTCTAATCCGTTAGCCTGGCTGATCTGGCAAGGAGTAACTTGTAAATCCATGGTATCTTAATCATGTTGACTTCATCAGTGCTTATTTCTACTCAGAACTTGCCTTTCTTCAGCTTCCTCCACCAAATTTATGTCTCTGTTTGCTAGACTGAATAGTCTATTAGTGATGTGTTGTTCCTTATGTAGATACTTATAAATTGTGGTCAACTTATCCCTTAATCATATCTGTGATTGAGGTCCTGGAATCTGTCACTACAAGGCATGTTTCCCAAACATTTAAATCAGTTTCTTCTCTGAAAGCTCTCTAAAGTACAAACTTCCACCTAGAAGTCTGTCCATCTGCCTGGACTGAGGTTTCCAAGATCTGTGTGATCATTTATTACCACTACATTCTGCAGCCATAGGACAGGGCTGATGCAAGCAATAGCATCACACATACAAAATCCTGTTCCTGCTGAACTGTACAAAATCGAGTTATTAGTCATTTCCAGCCATGCGTCCTTCAAGTGTGGATCCTCACCAGACTTAGTTTGATTGATACCAATAGACCAGCACAAAACAGACTCCACAAACCACAGGATTGGGACCCTTTCTGTCAGGGTGTCCCCTCACACCTTTCTTTTCACTTTCTTTCTCCTTTATTTGGTTCCTTGTTACAGTGAGGAGTTGCATGTTTTGCTGCCACAATAGGATTTGACATATTAATAATTCTACAGACAAGAAGAAGTCATTTCCTGTCGGAAAGCATGCTGGAACGAGACTTGAGCAGATGGGCTCTTTTTGACATACCCTCCTTCTTAATTCAAAGTGATGGGAGTGAGGAATGATGCTTTACTTCAAGTCAAGCTTGAAGATAATTTGGTATATTAGGAATGCTCTGTCTGGAAACACTCCACTCGGCACTCCCTGCAGGATGATCCAGAGTACCTTGGAATGACAGGAGTCACTTTGTATTCACTCGACTGATCTACAGCAATTCAGAAGTAGTTGTTTTGTTTTGCAAAGTTTCTTATAAAGTCTGTTAGCAGGAGGCAGTCTGGCACGGCAGGCCATACATGCATTGCATTTAAAGAGAGCCAGGTCATTTTCCTGATGCTGCCATAGATTTCTAGGTGAACTTGAGTGAATTGTTTAAATTTGCTCTTGCTCCTCCTGCCCTATTTGAGAAACAAAGAAGACAGCCATGCACAGCAGAAGAGATTACCTCAAAACCGCTTTTGAATGGAAATTCAGATTTCACTAAGCAATGAAAAAATATTCTCTTCCTGGAGACAATTCTACCATAAGAAATAAAAACAACAATTATAAGCTTCTATGCATAATGCTCTAATCCATCTTTCTTAATTTGCATTAAACTGAAACAGTTGTGTGGTCTCCCTCCCATCACAACAGTAGAGCAGTTGTAATGGAGTGTTGTGCTCACAACTCCTGCAGCTCCTACTTTGGGAGCAATGGAGACACTCACACCAATGAGAGAAGCCCAAGTGATATTTAAGTGTGGGACACAAGTTCATAAAAATAAAATAAGTAGACTCCATTCTCTTAATCCCAGGCAGAAAAGGACTGAGAAACCTTACTCTGAGGACAGTGCGCTTATTACTGAGGTGAGCGGGCTGTGTTTTGGTTCAGCCAGCAAGCCCTCTCCAGGCTGTCTAAGAGAAAGGGGCATTTTCTATGTGTCCTTGGTCAGAAACGAGCATTATCAGTCTCAGTGGAAGATCTGGAGGACAGATAAGATGCAAAGGGAAGAGAAAAAAMTAACAGCATTTCTCAGAAACTTGGCAGTCTTCAAGGAGACTCTCTGAAAGGTCCACCTCTCAGGAGAAACCAAGACTTAAAGTAAAGGTGCTGAGATTTTGAACTGTGCTCTGTTTGGGCTCCATGAAAGTTTCTGGAAGAGCAGCTGCAGCCTGCCGGGAGCTCAGGCCTCTCTGGCTGTTAGCAGAGCTTCAAAGGCCCACTTGCGCTGTAGGAGGTGCCCTGCAGGGCAAATGGCAGCAATTAATACCAAGTTACTGAAATACAGAGAGAATTTGAAGCTGTGGCTTGTTGCCTGTTGATGTCAGGATATGACAAGATATGGAAGTGAGCTGCTCCACCACTGCTGCTGTTATCCTGCAGATCAGCAGGGATGGAGGAGAGGGACTCAGCCTGCAGCACTGCTGGGAATGGGAGAGGCCAGGCAGCTCTCCTGCTCCAGCAGTTCACTGTGTAAGCTCATGTCTGCATTCCCCACACAGGACAAGCAGTGCTGCCCTGTGTCGCTGGTGCCCTGTGAGGACGGAGAGGTTTAAAACGATGCGGCAGTTAAAGACGAGGGTGAAAGAGGATGTGCAGGGTCCTAAGTGATGTTGGCAGATACGAAGATGGTCACGCGTGAGAGGATGAGGGCTTTCCCTGCACTGTCTGACAGCAGCCTGCACTGCCCACTCAATGTCTCACCTCCTGATGATGTTCTGGGTATAAATAAGGAGCTGGCTGATTTCTCAGGGACTTTCTTTTCAACGCAGATCCTTCCTGGGCCGGTTAATCAAGATGGATTCATGAGGCCCATTTCAAGTCATCAGTCTTCCTGCATTATGCATTGCCTTTGATGACTGAGCCCACAAGCAGTGGAGAGGAATATAAATGTGTGACTTGCTGACACCTCTCCCAGGAACCACAGCAGTGAATGGGATAGTAAACAACCTCTGGCTGAAAAACGATTTCAGTTTAAGCACAGCATAAAGAACAGACACAGCAAGGAAAACACAATGAGGAAGGAACTCTTCCCAATACAGCCATGTTTTCCTTTTGCCCTTTGAAGGTATTAAGGTCTTTAGCAGCTGTCCATATTATTTACTAACAGCAGGACTTCTCCATGTAATCTCTTTGCAAGGTTTATTAAAGCAGAGAGAATAGTCCATGGTATAGGTTAAAGAGTAAGTCCTTTGAACCAAGTCTGGCTGTTGTCTGCATGGTGCGCTGCAGTTGCTGAAAGTCRGAGCTGGCACGGAGAAGGGCAGCTGCCTCAGCTCATGGGCCCAGATTTCTGTGGTTTATTGTCAGCTCGTAGTTCAATAGCTTTCAGAGGAAACCAAGCATTTTCCAGRCATATGCAAGACAGGAGGTCATATTCCCTGGTTTGCCAGGCTGATTTTGCAAAGCAAATTTAAATCTGGGGCTGCTAGTCCTGCCACAGGCACAGTGGGCTGAAGATGCAGAGTCCCTTTCAGCCCGGATTCATCGCCTCCCAGAGTGGGCTGAGCCTGCTGAAGTGTTGTGTTCCTTGGAGTTCCTGCATCTGGCAGTGCCCCATTCGGGGACTGGGGGACTAACGTGGTGGCTCCAAGTTTTACTGCACCTGGTTTCCCAAGGGTGTTGGCACCGAGTCTGTGCTAGAGCGTGAGTTGCTGTATTCCTGCTCTTCTTCCAGTTTCCTCAGGGACACACAGTCCTACATGAGGAGCTGAAGCCAGACACCTGCTTGACCAACAGACAGACCCTAAGCAGTTCAGGTCCAAAGAACCTGCAGAAGGGCCACTTCCATCTGATTCCAGGGACTCTACCCATTTCCATGAATAGATATAACTGCAAAGCTGGTTTTTTCTAATACTTTTTAGCACATTTCTGGAACAGTTCTGGTCCTTAAGACCCCAGGGAATACTTCATTCCAGTACTTGTCCACTTCTTASTCATTTTGATTTGATGGCAAAGGGAAGCAATTCTGTGCCTTTCCAGATTGGTTGATACTGAAGCTCTTGCTGCAAGCACGTCTGCTGCCTCACAGCAGTGGAGTGAAATGTCTCCTTAGTGGTTTACTGATGACAAACAATAAGTCTTTTCCATCCAATCTTACTGTCTAGAGTGATAACTTTCCTGCTTTTTAGGCCCTTTCTCTGTTGGGTAAGTATATATGTTTGCATTTCTTTCAGAGTTCACTTATGCTGTGGCTGTCACAAATGTCTGTTGCAACTGCCTTCCTCCTCTTGATCTGTTGACAAATTTTAGTCTTTAATCTTGGCGATCCAGTTTCTCAATATTCTTATTGCCTGCTTCTCTGAGGTAAAAGAAGCATCCRTCAACTTATGTCTTCTTTCCCTCAGTACTTCCTGGTAATGTGAGGTTTTACATAGTTAATATTTGTGCTGCCATGCCCAGGACTGGATGCAGTCCAGTGCTAAAGGGACCCATGCACCAGCACACCCATCATGGCTTGGGAAGCCATACTGCAGGCGTGCAGAGACCTGCGGTGCCAAGGGGAGCTTCTGCAGCCCTCAAATTCCCTGGAAACCTTTTGCTGATGTACTCGCATAGAGTTGTGCTGTATAAAACTTTAATATTAGGGATGACAGATTGTATTTATTACTCACATAGTGTTATTGTTCTCTGCTAAATCTGCTAATGGTGAAATAACTGGTGATAATATCCCACAGTGGGTTAGACAATTACATCCCCGATGGGACAGCTGCTCTCTTCATCTCCATCTCTCATTTTTTGCAGACTCAGTTACAAACACAACCTTCTGTTTTTTATTTTCTGAATTCTGAAGCAGATAGATTGAAAACTAAATAAAAGGTCCCCTTTTYTAAGATGTGGCTATAGTTAGGACAAGATGATGGATGATTGATGGCCTCTTTACTTGCAAGTATTGTAATTCTCCTGTTTTAATCTTTCCTGCAAGCCTTRACTGATATTCCAGAAAGATAGATAAGCATGTTTAATTCCTGATACCACTTYGTGAATAGAAACACCTTCAATAGACAATTTGTGTAACATTTGATATATATTCTTGTTTATATCTTAGACAGCAAGAATTAATCACCACTGGGAACTGGTTCCTAAAATTTCTGACCAGTGATATTTCCAGTTCAACTACATTACACTGGCAGATTAGCTATCATGTCACCCAGCCCTGCTCTAAGCAGATTTCTGTGGTGCAGTGATTAAAATTTCTTTGTAATTAGGACCATACCTGTACTAACCTTGTACTGGGGCATGTGGAGGAGGGATAACAGGTGAAAGCAGTTATTTCAGCAGTTGATAACAGCTGAAATGCAAAGACATACTCAAGGTTAGATGACATCCTCCCTAGTCCCATCTGTTTTAAACAATTGGGAAAACTTTAGAGRTCTCCATGCTTTTTAACCAACCTGAATTACGTCAAAAATGACTTGAGGGGAAAACTAATATAATCTTCAGGAAGAATTCATTCCTTTTGTCTAGTCACATTAATTTAAAATTTTTTATAAGATGAATCCTGATGAATATCATTGAATACCTGCTTCAAAACCTTTGGTTTGAGGAAAACAGTGAAAGACAGTGTTTTCAACCATTGCTGTCCAGTCACTAGTGTCATTGAGTTTTCCCATTTAAATCTTCTCATTGAGAGGTTAAGGACAATAGACACAACATCCTATCTATATTATCTTGTGAACTTGGGCTTTTCTTCCTGCCTTTGTCAGCCTTCTAAGGAGGAGCTGGTGGCACAAACTTCAAGTAGCTGCATGGTAGTTTCTTTTGACAGATTTTCTTCTTCTGACTACCTCCCAGGAGCAAAATGTCAGTGTAATTTGGTCCTAGCTATGAATAACCAGCTGGCAACCTGTGAGGTTCCTCTTACTGAACCTTAGGAGCTCTATATGTCAAAAACCACTTGGCTTGAAATGCATTAAGATGTCAGGGACAGTTATCCTACTGCATTTCCTGTTCATTAATCACAGTTCTCGCTTTCTGAAACCCTTACGCTAGCAGTTACAAACAAGATTGATGTGGGCTAAACCGGCATTCTGAGGAATACATACTCACAAAATATCACTATGTGCATTTTTTTTACCTAAATCACTGCACTTTGAAACAAAATAAATCATGTTTGCAGCACCTGTACAYCTACATCCTATCCTAAGCTAGTAAGAGGATGCTAAATTGCTTACAACAAGCAGGAGGGAAAAGTGTGAAAGTCTCTAAAGACATTTTTGTGTCACTTGTGACTTCCTTGGTCTGACCTTGATGTGAAAGGGCAGTTTAGTCTTTTCATAGCAAACTATCTGCTCCCTCAACAAGTTTCCATCTAATGACTTGACCCTGACTTTGAATGTTAATAASCTAATTAGCACCCCAAACCCATGCACAGAGAGCATTTTGGAAACCCAATCAGTCTCTTGTGGGAGGGGTGTGATTTGTTTYTTTAACTCACAGTGTCATCACATGTATTGGGAAAAGGTGTGAGAGGGAAGTCTAGCAATAGGTTCAGAAGGTGTCTGGAGAGGATGTGGAGCAGCAGTGTGTTGTGGAGGGGAGAGAGAAGGTAAAGCTGCATTGTGTATGTTCCCCTCATGCATTATGGTTTCTCRTGATACTAGTGAAGCTAATTAGCTGCATCTTTTGTGCCTGTACTCTGAAAGAAAACACCAGACTTCTGCCTGTTTCTGTGCAACTGCCAAGCTGGAGAGCAAACCCCTGTTCACGCTTCTTCTGCTTTAGGTAAGGGGACACAGCAAAGAGTTTCTCAGATCTGGAGTGCTGAAAAGGCAGAACCAAAGCAAGGAGGCCAAAATGTGACCTTGCTTATAGTGCCTTTCTAATTATTAATTTGCCTCTGATTTGACTGAACTGTTTCAGCAGTTGTTTTTTATGTACTGTGAATTGTTGATGACAGCAATTCCACACCACCACCCCAATATACCTGTATATTTGTGCATTTGTGTTCATCGCATAAGGTGGGCAAGTGGTAGGGAAAAATAGTAGAGAAAGGAAAGAAATGTATTTCCTCAGTAATCTGAGGTAYAAAAAATGTCTGTTTCTCCCAAGTAAGTAAATCCTATACCTGTCTTTTCTAACAGTGGGGCTCCTTTGGCAAGCTAACTGACTATGTACTTGTTAACTTACTGAAAGTTTATTATTTAGGACTTGTTTTTTCTGCAAACTGTAACTTGAAAAGGATGCCTCTCCATTGGTAACTGAGTGCATAAAAGCTAGAGATGACTGAATAATTCTTTCTAATAAATGTTTGTTGAGAATTTTGATGCTTTTATCCAAGTATTATCTGAGATGTATTTTTCCATTATTCTGCTAGCTTTCTTGCAAAGGAGCTGTTATTGATATGACTGTTCATCTCTGTGGATGGAAACTGCAGGATGCATCCAGCTCAGAGCCCTCCTGTTGCCTGTAAGAAAGGCAAATTCACTCCATAGTCTGCAAAATGGACCTTCTCCTGGAGTTCAGGATTTTTTTTTTTTTAGTAGAGGGAAGAGATTTTTCTAAGCCAGCTGCCATATTCATAGATAGGCAGGTTAATAATAAAATGTGCTCCTCTGATGAGCTTCTCCTGTGTTTGTCCCCTATGCTAGGGATTCATGGATATCGACCTGACAAAATTCAAGGAGAGTGGAGCCAATGTCACTGGTTTCCAGTTGGTTAATTACACAGATGCTGTTCCAGCCAGGATCATGCAGCAGTGGAAAAATAACGATGCCAGGGAACATCCTCGTGTGGACTGGAAGAGGCCAAAGGCAAGTGGTGTAGAAAACCATTTAATTTAGGTAGAGTCTTGCCCCTTTGTGATCATGCTGATCTCTTGAATTTTGCTTTTCTTRCTCCTAAAACCCTGTCACTTAATATTGTTACAAACTTTATCCACTCCATGTGTATCAACACTGTCTGAAAATTACTAAGCAGTAGCTGCTGCCTGCTGAGAAATGCACAAGTYAATCTCGCAGTTTTCATCCTCCTTAAAGCTAAGGATTAAACATCTAGGTATTTCACCCTAGAGTTTTATACATTTCCTTTACAAATTTCTACTTGAATAAACTCATCTTTTGCATAATGTTTGCATATTTAAGCAGTTTTCTGGTTTCCATRTATGACCAGAAATGGTGACTTATTTTTTATTTTGAATATCATTAGAAGTTCATTTTCGTGAATCTAGCCAAACAGAAATACTCAGGTAACAAATGAATGCCTTTTAAGGTTAAGTCCTCTTCAGGGAGCATAATTTGATGGCAGTTCAGCTAGAACAAAAGTCAAGTGCAGCAGCCCTTAGCCCTGCATCAGGAGCTGCTCTCTCACTCTCGAGTCTTCTGGCGGGCAAGGTACCAACTTTCAGAAATCAACAAGATGGTAGCGACTGTAGAAAGTGAGCTGCTGGAAGGATAAAAACAGAACAAAATAATCTGGAAACTTGCCGAGAGGAGAACCACTGTAACATACATGAGGGCAGCTAACCCTAAYGAACGATGTGCAACTCCCCTTCTCTTTCTAGTACACATCTGCTCTTACGTACGATGGCGTTCGGGTGATGGCAGAGGCGTTTCAGAACCTGCGGAGGCAGCGAATTGATATCTCCCGTCGCGGGAATGCCGGAGACTGTCTCGCCAACCCAGCTGTCCCTTGGGGCCAAGGCATTGATATYCAGAGAGCGCTGCAGCAGGTTAGATGCTGAGCCGATGCCCGTCGCGGGGACGGTCATGCAGTAACACGTGGGAAGCTGGGATGGGGTTGAGGAGGAGGACGGATGCTCAGGAGCAGAAATGCCAAAAGGTTCAAGCAGACTGAAGAATGGATCTTTCCAGATTCGAGTCAGGTCTCTAAAATAGTTCAGGAGTGTCCTTGTTTCCTTTAATTTCTGTTGGAGTTCTGAGATCGAAAAGTCACAATACTCTCCCATGAAATCATAGGTTCCTATTTTTATTTTCATCACTACTTCAAACCACGTTTTTTGAAGCGCCCTCAGTTCTTTGTGAACTTGGCTTCAGTTCCAGACTGTTAATGGAAGTCAAAGCCATGTGAATTTTGCTTTGTGTTTGTTTTTTGTCAGAATGTTTTCAAAGCACAAATTCCAGCTTATTTTCTACTGTAAGGATTGTTAAGAGTCTTAACAGCCATTTAGAAAATTTATTCCTTAATAATTCAAAAATCTTCCTTTTTGCATGCTGCATATAACTTAAGATTGTGAATAAGCAAAATCTAAACTAAACTTATAGCAAGATGAAAAAACATCAAATTTACCAAAGATGTAGCAAGGCAATATATTTCAGAATTTCTTTAAATTTCAAGACTGACGTTCATTGCTAGTGTTCCTCTTTTTTTTTCAGACATATATGCTACCTTTTTCTTATAGTTCATGCTAAACTTATTTCAAAAATAGATGATTCCTTGGAAATACTGCTAGCTCAGTGTTACCCAAATATAGCTTATCCCATCTTCTTTTCTTCATGAAGGCAAGAAGAACAAAATTAACTTGGTTATTTTGTCATATATAAATTTTGCCAAGTATTTTGTTTTTTAATTTGGTTTGAGTTTACTGGTAAATAAGGAGTCTCTTAAAATGAAATCTTACATGTGATTTGATTGCTTGGATTTGATTTATTCCCAAGCCTGCCATTGGCTGTTTGTGTGACCTTGGGCAAATTGCTGTCATAGCTTYCTATAATAAAATCAGACTCCTCCTTGATGCATTAGGGATATCAGTTACCTAATAAGCATGTAATACTTGGAAGTCATCTGATGAACAACGAACACTCAAGCACTTTCCTTTATTTTACTTATGAGGAGATTTAAAATCAGGTCTGCTTGGAAAATACAATTTTATGTGTGTGTGAATCTGAAGATTGTTCCTCATCTCTTCTTTAAAGAAATTTCAAAACCCTTCTTTGCTCAAATGCACTGTTTTTTTTTTAAATGAACACAAAGAACTATTTGCAAAATTTGTTTCTTTACTGTTGAAGAATTACCATTGAAAATTTATCATTCTCCAAATGTTCGATCAGCTTGGTCATGATGATCGAAATAAAAGCCTTAAACTTGTAGGGTAAGAAGGAAACTCCTTGGGAAGCTTTAACTGTGAATTTAATAATCACCTAGCACTTATTACTGTAGCAATAACTACATTATAGAAAGAGGCAGATGAAAATAGATAGAACTTATGATTAGACTGAAGRTTTAAGTTATCTATTCTACAAAGATTCACAATTACAGCAATTCCTACAGATATTCAGTGTGCTTTTTCTTCACCTCCCATTTACTAATGCCTGAAATCTTATGTTCTGTTTAAAAGAAAAGTTTCTCTGATCAAATGTCTTGAAAAAGCTACTGAATTGCCTCATTTCTGTTTAGTGTAGGAAGGAGTCATGGATGACAGGAGCAAAAATGAAAAGCAATTTCAAATAGTCTGCAATTTTTTCAGAAACAGAAATCTAACACATTTGAGAAAAAAAAATGTATGCTTTTATTAAAGAAAGGTAAGATTTTTTTTTCAAGAGATGCTTGCAAAATATTACTTTAAACCAATCCATTGAGGTTTCAKTTCTACTTTGAAAAGATTAATTATTTTTGACAGTTTTTTTTTTCATAATCTTATTTTGTAACCAGATCTGGTAAGTAGAAAGCAAGTCCCCAGTTGCTGACTAAACTTGTAAACCAGATGGCACGCAATAGCACCCTTCCCTTCCAGCTTGTCCAGCAGTAGAACCAAACAGAAACGTGCTGAAAAGCTCCATGTGCCCACTTTCCTTTAGTGGTGCTTTGCACTGTTGAAATCAGTCCTCTGATCCCAAGGGCAAGCTACTCTCACTCTACAAAACAGAACAAATAAATGTGCATCAATGRGAGAGAGCTGCATCAAGCTAATGAAAGGACAGTTTTGATCAAGGAAGCAAATGGAAGAGGAATTGTGAGAGGGGTCTCAGAGGAAGGGTAGATGACTAGCATCATGGGGAGAAACCCCTTTTGCCTTGTAAGTGCTTTGGGAATATCACAGGGTTAAGATTCCTTCCATACACACAAAAGGAATAGGTGTTGTACACTAGCCTTTACTAGTATATGAAGCTATAAAGCAGGAACACTCTGGCCTGAGTTTCAGAGTTGCTCAGGACCTGGAAAGAAAACCAAAGGTGCCGTCAAAGGAGGAGGTGTGGGAGTGCTTAGGAAAATAGTGCTATTGCAGTGTTATTCCCTGTGAGAAGGGAGAGGAATGTATTTCCAAATGTCACTGTGTATACCTCTTGACTTGAAGGAGCTTCAGAAAATACAGGCAGATGTTAGTTTTCCTGACAAACCTTTGTGATAATACCTGGATAACAAACGCAGCTTAAGCAGATTACCAGCAGATTTCCTTTGCAATGATATATTCTCATTTCTTCACTGTGTGCCTTTATTCTGAGGAGTTAAGATCACTTTTGAAAAGGCAGCTAAATACCTGTTCCCATTTTACACGTGGGAACACACGAGCTGCAGGGAGAACAGATTTGCCCCAAATTAGTGGAAGGACTGAGAATGAACTTTGAATTAACAGTCTGGTGTCCTCGGTGTTCCTCCACATGGTCTCTACAGAGACCCAAACTCGCATTCACATTCCTGTTCCCTGCTGCTCAGGCCTGAAGTGTCATAACTGCAGTTGTAGTCTTTTCTCCACCTCAGGCTGGTGCGTCTGCAACAGCTCAAACGGCTGCACCAAAAGGAAAAGTTCAGGAAGTGGGATGTGATGCCTAAGCAGTTCTCTTCAGCTCAACAGTGTTATCGGCAGAGATTTATGACTCAAAGTTGCCTATGCAAATCTCATTTACAATACTAAATTGTCAGGTTTTATTAGGCTGATGCAGCAGGTAATTAAATTTGTTTAAAACTGATAGACTYGTTTCCAGTGAAGAGTGGCAGCTGTGAGCTATGGCCAGAGTTTCATATTTCTTATAAATAGAATTCTGGATTTGGATTTGGACTGACAAGCTTTTTACCAAAACCTGATTTCTGGTCAGTTTTAGACAATATGAGCAGACACAAAATCCAAGGAGTTCAGAGTTTATTTAGCCCAGTGTCACAACCCAAGAAGTGATGGGCTCACACACRGGATCTCGTTCTTGTGCCTCGCTGAGCTCAGGAACAGATCACTAGGTCTTAACAGAAAGAGCTTTACCTCACGTATGCACATGGCCAGTGCCTGTGCCCTCTCAGGCACGCTGTAAAGATTGAAACCAGCTGAAAGCGTAGTGTTGGACAGACATTTTGTCACTGTTGCAYGCACCTGAGGGATACAACTGCGTTCTGTATCCTTCTGCCCCTCACCACTCGTGGCTGCAGAAGACACTGTGTGCAATGCCAAAGTTTCCTCTCTTCATTGGTTTTTATGTTTTTAAGGTCCGTTTTGAAGGGTTGTCTGGCAACGTTCAGTTTAATGAGAAGGGACGGAGGACCAACTACACCCTGCAAGTGATTGAGATGAAACATGAYGGGATCAGAAAGGTAAAATAGAGGGTGACTTCAGATCCTGTGCTAAGCACCAGCCTAGCATTTGTGTTATGGCCTGGTTAGGCCTTGAAGCCTGTTTCTGTTCATGAACCTTGCAAGGAGAGTCACTGTGAGTGTATTCCCAGCTCTCTACATGGGGGAAGCCAAGCACTAGGAAGAACTGGTGGTGTATTACTATAATAATATTGAAAGGATTATCAGGAGCAGCAATGACATCTATACACAGCTAAAAAGACTGTGGAACAGAGATTTCCAGAATAGTGAAAGCTTGGCCAGCTCAGTCCATAATGCTGCTTCTTACTAGCAGAACATATTGGCTCAGGACCAGCTACACAGCTTTATGATTTTGCTCCCTTACTTTTCGTTTCCAAGCAATGAAGAGAGGCATAGCCAAGTAGAGTTTGCCTGCCTTAACCCATATAGATGAATCCTTTATGTTGGCCTAATTCTGCTCTCCTTGAAGTGATGAGCCTTCCTATTAACCATGCCCTGATTGCTATGCAATTATTTGTGAAATTCTGAAATCTTCATCTCTTTTTATATCGTAGGCACTTTGAAAAATCTGGCCTTTTTTAGGGGTACTGGGCTGTTGAAGCACAGGCCCTTTTGAAAATTTGACTCCATGAAGTTGTATCCCATTTAGATATTATCTTTCTGAAAAACAAAGAGTAACTCAGTTATTCTACAAATAGAGGACATCTACTAAATAATTTGGAATGCAGCATTTACTGGAACCTGTCTGCTGCACTCCCTCGTTCCCCAGAAAAATAAAATACATCTTCGAAACTAAGAAAAACTTCAAATAGCAACAGTTCCACCTTTAGAGGTCGAACTCTCTTTGCCCCAATTCATGCTTGCCCCTGAAAGCAGCAGATGTAAGATCAGAGTCCACCACAGTCAAGCATGAATCAACAATGTCATGCAAAAAAAGCAAATTCCTCACTGAGAAAGAGAAGGAGCATCTTTTCTAAGACATGCAAAGTGATCTTCCTAMTGTGCTTGGTATTCACAAGAGGTATTATGTGAGCTTGGAGCTCTGAACTTCAGAAAGGTGTTGGCAATCTGGAGGGAGTCTAGAGGAGAAGAAACAGGATGGCTAAATTCCTTGATTTTGCTGTTTATTTACTGTCAGAAATGATATTTACTTAGAAGATGCATCCATTATTGCCAAGATGCATACTGCATCGTAGATCCTCCAAGTTAGTAGCSCAAAACAAATATACATGTCTCCATTTATGTTGCCTGAGGGCAGAGCTTGGAAGATCTTTCCTCACCTTCTTTTCTTTTCCTCTGTGCAATGAAGAGAATTGAGAAGCCTGTGTAGAGCTTTTCTCTTCTTGAATTGTTATGATCTCTAATCTGCCATCAGCAGTCTCCTGGCCATATCCTGTGTTAATACCCCTTCCCATTTACTGTGATAAGAAATCCCTTCCGCATGAGCAGAGCTCAGACAACTTCATACTTACATAAGGTGATGGAAAACCTCTTATAAAATCAAGCTCTCACAGTGGATAACCTCAATGATGATCTTCCTATTGAAGATAGGAAGATGCASTGCTTTGCCTGCAAGCAGTGATAGTTCAGACCAAATCCCTGATTGTTAATAAGCACAGCTTAACATGGAGATTCTGCCTATTACAACTGTTTAGTTTTATTCATAACTCCATACTTTTTAACATCTTCCAGAGTGTTTTTTTTTCTTGCTTGAATTCTGTCCTGTTTTTTTTCAAGATGTCCTAAGAGTCAGCCCTATGTTCACGCAGGCTTTCAGCTGTAGGATAACATTTGATCCACCTATAAAGTCTGGACATACAGCAGACATACTCACCACTAGAAAAACATGAAGAATTCATCATAGAGGGGATGTGGGAAGGGTGCAGGGAATTGCAGTGATTCTCCAGTGCTGTGTCTTGGTTGTTTTCATGTGGTTAGATACGCTCTGCTACCCTGCATATGATGTATGCTATTCTCAGGATGGAAGCATGGCAGGAAGAGAGAGTTCCTGATCCCACTGACAAAAGAGATCAAAACTTCAAGAGATGAGATCTCTGTTTGAGTATGAACATGCAGAKAGAGCTGACTTTTCTAGGCTGGTCCTGTTAGCATTACTTGGTTAATATTTGAAAGAAATATCAGTGAGATGTCCTGGTTCTGTATTTGGCAGATTGGTTATTGGAATGAAGATGAGAAGTTAGTTCCAGCAGCCGTGGATACTCAAAGTGGCAATGAGTCCACAAGTCTTCAGAACAGGACTTACATAGTCACAACTATCCTAGTAAGTTCTTGACTTCTTATTCAGTGCTCCCTCTCACCATCTGCTGGTGTGCTGACTCCCTCTTCCCTCTTGCATACCTTCCTTTGTAATATATGATTTATATAATAATAGTAATAACAACAACAACAACAGCACTTACTGTTTTCTGTTGGGTCCATAAAGGTATCTGAAAATTGCTGTGGCTAATTAAATATGCATTTAAGGGATCTCACATGTAAGTGCAGGAAACACAAAAGATTTTGACAAGACAGGAGAGGCATCAGCACAGGTAAATTAGGAATATTAATGTGTGCTTTGTATTTAGCCCACAGAATGGGGGCTGTACTTTTGGGAAGGAGTGGCTATATTGTGCAGAAAGGCTGAATCATAGCTTTAAAAACAAATCTCTACTATAATCATGAAGGAACAATAGGTACCTCGTAATATATGTATCACGCATCGTGTCATTGTATACACTTACCCTGCAGAAACTGATGAAATTCTAGTAAGTTGTTTGTTGAATGTTTACTGTGAGTCTATAGAGAAGACGACACAGTACCCAAACTCAGTTAAACATCTCTAGGTCTTTCTCCTGCCCAGCAAATTTGATTCTACCAGTACCCACGTAGATAGACATGCCTCTAAAAATTCACCAGTTGGGTGCACTAAATAACCTTTATGGAACAGCACTGAAAGGTTGTTGCCCAAATACCACCAGCTACTCCATTCCCATTAGGTCTATCACAACAGGAGGTGCCCCTAATTCTGTATAACTAAACATAAAAGGCTGTAATAAAAACCACCATTAGCACCTTCTAAAATATATCGACTGTGCTTTTTACTAAAGGACCACAGAGCTGGGATTTTGCAAGAGGACCAGAAGCTGTACACTGTGCTCTAGTCTGAGAGCCTGAAGTGCATCTCTAGAAAGGTGAAGTGTGGCTCAATATTTGTCTTCTCTGTGCTAGGAAGACCCATATGTGATGCTCAAGAAGAACGCCAACCAGTTTGAAGGCAACGAGAGATACGAAGGCTACTGCGTGGAGCTCGCTGCAGAGATTGCCAAGCATGTTGGCTACCACTACAGGCTGGAGATTGTCAGAGATGGGAAGTATGGAGCCCGGGACCCAGACACTAAAACATGGAATGGCATGGTGGGAGAACTCGTTTATGGGGTAGGTTTGCAACCTCATCCATTGTTTTTTTTCACTCTTGTTTTGAGAACAAATTCAAGCCCTGCAATAAAAGGGAGCCTTTCTCCTACCTGCAAACTGCCCAGTCTTCTGTCAGTGCGACCTCCATGCTACCACTATTCTCTCATTCATCTGTACTGCAGGGATCCTTGGACCTTAATGCAACCAGCCTTCTTTTCAACGGCAATACTTTCAGCTCTACAAGAAGAGTTCAAAGAAATCCTTCAAAATAAATAACAAGAGAATCTACCCCAAAACCAACACCTAGGATACCTCATTGAGCCACCTACTCACCCCAACTGTTAAAATTGTTACATCAAATAAGGTTCATCAGTCTGAACACATGTACCCTAACACCAAAATGGTTCTCTTTAGATATCTTCTTCTTGCTGTTACATTTATGATTAATTTTTCACCCACTAGTCATTGAAGCTTACTATGAGTTTTCAAAAAAAAAAAAAAAAGGAAAAAAAAAAGAGAATCTTACTGATTTGTTTTTACATTCTCTTGGGCAAAACTGAATAAAAACTTCTGTTTTGATAACCTAAATTATTTTCTGACTGGATCAGAAAAATTTCATTCTGAAGCAGGGAAACACAGATTTGTGCTGTACTGAATTTTCTATGCTACCTAGTTAAGTCCTTTTTACATACCTCCCACCAAGGGGGGCTTGAGCTATCTTGAGGGCTGAAGCTCTGTTAATGCAAATAACAAGTCCAATAAAACAATAAAACATTAAAATGTTTTAGTGTTTAACTGCGCATCCTGTGCCCATGGAAATGTCAAAATATTTATCTACAGTATTTCCAAAAATATTTTTTTTCCTATTTTTGGAAGAATAAATACTGAAAGGTCAAACTTTCACATAGGTAAAATTTCTAAATTTTCCTCTATTTTATATTTGCATGATAATGACAGGATAAATGAAAGATACACTTTCAGACACTCAGCATATGATTGGTTGAACACTGGGACTAGACCATTTTCTGTCTAGCCACTCGCTACCCTCAGTATCCAACCTCTGCAGTACCAGGGTGGTACAGGAGCTATAGCTCAGTATACAAAGCTACTGAGCCAAATACACCTGTAGGTGTAAGGAATGAAATTTGCCTACCCTTCCCAAAGCCATGTGAAAATTAAAGTGCCTAACCTGAATTATTTATTTAGGCTCTCTACATAGTCAGTGGAAGGACACAGGCAATCCTGGCAAGTAAAACTTCCCAGCTCTGCTCGGCCATGGGAGGCAGTCGCTCTCAGCCTCTGCCTGCAGTGAGAGCATGGGCACAGGAGTGAGATTTGGCAACCTACAGCAAAGTCTGGGCAGCACTAGGAGCTTAGTCATACCCCAGCACCCGGTACTTCCAAAATGGGTTCACTCTGGTGGTTCCCCAGCTGTGGTATTTTAAGCCACCTTTCAGAGGGGGCATAATTTCCCACCTAGCAGTGTGGGGTACATCCATGCCCAGGCCCATACGTTGTGCTAGGTACATCCTGTCCTGCTGGAAGGCTATAGGATGCTACTACAGCCATTGTAATAAGTTTCTCTTTCCATTTTTGAGACTGATTGTGAAATAAATTGAGAGTATACATCAGTGTCATTGGAACGTTTCTCCTCTTCTCTTACATCAGTTATGCAATCAAAAAGCAATTCCTGATGGAAGTAAATATTCTAGCATCTTTTTTCAGGCAATTGGCCTTTCCTTGCCTTTTCTGATGCCTAGATGATAAGGATCTTTTAGTGAAAGTCATCTACATCAGACTGCAACATCGGTGGATAAATCAGACAAGAAGAGTTAGGTGGCTGGAAAAAGAAAATGCTGTGATTTCCAAACAGACCTGGTAATCAGTAGTGATAAAATGGAAATAATTCACCAATATTATGGACCGCTTCTTTTTAACATTTCTCTTGCAGTTCATTTTGTCTGATTGCTTCTCAGGTGGTGGAGGTAAACAGAGAATCAAGAAAAAGGAACTGGCATGGATAGCTGTATTTTATCCCCAAAATGCACATCTCCTCTTTGTCTCTCCTTTTCAGAGGGCTGACGTGGCTGTGGCACCGTTAACCATCACTCTGGTTCGAGAAGAAGTTATAGACTTTTCCAAACCGTTTATGAGCCTAGGTATATCTATCATGATAAAAAAACCTCAGAAGTCCAAACCAGGAGTTTTTTCCTTTCTGGATCCTTTGGCTTATGAGATATGGATGTGCATTGTTTTTGCCTACATTGGAGTAAGCGTGGTCCTCTTCCTGGTCAGTCGCTTCAGCCCTTATGAGTGGCACACTGAGGAGTTCGAGGAAGGACGGGACCAGCCAGCCAACGACCAGACAAATGAGTTTGGGATATTCAACAGCCTCTGGTTCTCCCTAGGAGCTTTTATGCAGCAAGGATGTGATATTTCTCCAAGGTGGGTTACCTTCCCCTGCAAACCTTCCTCTAATTGATGTGGTTTAATCTTTTTGCATGCCTTCAAGCTGAACAGGTTCTTTTYTGGCTTTCCTTCCTTTTCTGAATCAGAGTTACAGATTTAGAAAAGATCCAAGGGTTCACAGGTCTCACAGCTATGATCTTAGGCTCTCAAACAAAATGACACTCATTTAAAAATGCCATTCTAAATTTATACTAGGTGGGAGGTTCTTTTGGGGGAATTTACAGAAATACAAAAAACATTTTCTAAAGCAATCTATTCACAATTGATTTGGGGGGTTTTATTTTGTTGCCATTAGAAAAAGATCTTTCTAGCGTAATAGGGAAACTCTAAAATTTCAGTAAAGTAAGGAGAAATAACACAATAAGTGCTYAGTGAAAGGTTGTATAGTTGTGCCAAAGATTATGGAGCACATTGAGTGGTTTTAATTATTACTGGCCTTTAGAAAGGTCAGAGAAGTACAGTGCTTTCCTCTTGTTCCCGTTTCAGTCAGTAATTCAGCTGTGTGTAAGTCACCTGAMGTCTAATAGGGCCCCAAGTCCAAAGCGTTCCTAAAGGGCCTCTTGATGGAATCAGTTATTCTTTGTATAAATTAAAGACTCATGTATTACTGATAGGTAATTTTTCTTGGAAAAGTTGCCATAATACTGTAAGGTAGCTGAAAAGCTGAGTGAAATGCAGAAGATATAAATCTGTGATAGACACATGAGCAGAGATTTACTTGTAAATCATGTCTAGGAACCCATCCTTCCYTTTTGAAAGCTGTATTCCCACCAGTCTTGTGATAAAGATTTTGGCTTTCACAGTAGCCTGTGATGCACATTTCTTCTCAATGCCTTGTTTATAAAAAAGCAAAAAGAAAACAAAAATTAAAAAGCATAGAATGTAAATAGCTATAAGCGTAGCTCTAATAGGTTCTGCAGTGTGTTTTTGTCCAAGTTGCACCTCCTAGAAAGTAACATCYACGATACCTGAGAACTCTGTTCCTTGCTGCTAGACTGCATTCATGAGGGATGACCCGGGGTAAGGTTTTCAACACCTTTAGTGACTTGTGCTAAAGGCAGAGGTACTTAGGATCTACAGTGGCTGTGGCCTTGGATGTGGATCCGTAAATACACATCATCTCCAGGAGGTCTGCTCCCTGCATTAGCAGGAGGTAGGGCCTGTGGGCAGTTCAGGTGCCAGTGCCTTTGGGAATTCTTGGCCTGACCTGTCGCAGGGTCCTGGCCAAGCAGGGAGGGGACATGTGCTGGCTGAGGCTGTACCCATCCTGGTTTAGATTAAGACCCTTTTTGGCCTGGTTAGACTCAAAGCAGAGGTACCGGCAGTCACAACAGGGCATCTACAAGCAAAATGTTTTCTTCRTTTACGTGCCATAGTGACATCTAAGCGATGCTCTGAGAAAAGAGGAAGGGAAAGAGGTCTTTTGTTTTCTTTTTCCCCGAGTCAGTTTTGGTTTTGTTTCCCTTCTATTTGAAGGAAATTTCAGCAGAGATCCATTTGTTATGGGTGAATGCAATAAATGAATGTTCATTTCACACATGCCACGATGGCACTGAAACTCTGGGGAGGAGGAGGCAGCACAACTCGGTGCAACCCACMACAACATTGTGTGGCCTCGCGCAGCTCCCACAGGCAGCAAGGCACCACTGTCCTTGCTGCTGGACACTTGTGTGCCCAAATATTCATGGTTGCTGGATAGTGGGGAAATAAGAGCCTGCAGGGCACTTTGATAGTGGCAGCTTTTATGAATATGTTTTACCATCAAATCCTTGATTAGTTGAAGTCTAGCAGGGGCACTCAGAAAGTCCTCCCAGCAGATGGAATTCRACTTTATTGCCGGCTTGTAACACAGTCCCATGTGTTAGGATCAGATTATTGCTGTTTTTATTCTCATTGTCATTGTTGTCATCATAATTCTTACCCAGGAAGGAGAATGTCTTCCTTTGGGGACGTTTCAATAGACAGTTTCTGTTCCAGGGAGGAGTGTGGAGAGGTGAAAAGCAGAGACTTTACAGAACAGCAAATTTTGAAACATCTTCAGYAAAAAGTGTTGAGGAGGAGTCAGTGGTTTTGATCCAAATTAAAAGATTTGCTATAGCTGAACAACATACTTTGAATCACCCTTTCAAAGTGTTGTTTAATTTTGCTTTGAAATGGAAAATCCAAATGATTGTGTTGCTATTCTGATGTCATTAATTTGATCCTCATGATAATGAAAAATTAAAATTTCATTGAAATCAGTATATTCCTGTGAGGCAGAAGAGCGTTTTCTAACTGCATGTATTCGAAAGCAAGAGGACTTGAWAACTGAAAAACTGGAATTATTACAACTTCCAGCACTCTGAGCACGGTTTCTTGTGATAGTTGCAAGTGGAGGGCAACATGTAAATGCAACAAGGAAGCAGAAGACTGAGAATTCCTGTAGGATGTTGTTATACAGAAAGACTCTGAGTTCTTTCTGTATTTCACATGTATTTTTCACACAAACCTAGTGCAGGTTTTCTGTGACACATCCCTTAGAAATGAATGCTTGGTAAAACTACGTTGTGGGCAGGTGGAAGGGATCTGCTCTATTCCAATATATGTTCTACATAGTTGCTTCTAAACTTATCACTATGATCTCTCAGCATCTCCCCAGTAATGTAATAATCAACATAAATAACTTCGGTTACACATCTGTCATTCTCTCCTCAGCAGAAAGGAGAAGTGCAGGGGTGTGTTTTGGTTTGTTTATTTCAGTTTTGTTTTGGGAAGGAGTGGGGGAAATTTGTCTGGAGGCTTTTTCTAGAGCATGTTTGTTTTAAGTCTATATGCCACTATGTGTTTACCTAAAAGACATGTAAGATCAAAACTGCAGACACATCATTCAGCCTGGCAGGTGGAGAGGTTTGCAGCAACTCCTTGCTCCTATAAAAGTGCATTCTTCTATCTCAGACCAGTCCCCAGGAAAGTCAGTCTTTCACAGAGACCAAATTTGCACTTGAAAGAGATTTGCATCCTGTAAAAAGGACAGGTTTTCTAGCCAGAACATTAATCCACTCCTAAATATGCTTGCCAGAAGCACATCCAAGCAACCTAAAGTGCCCCAAATTCACCCCAATGATGAGTTGCTCATCATGTATGACCAGTGAGGTACAGCRCCATGATGGTCCAACCACTTTGCAACCTAGCTGGGTGCAGATGTTGGAGTGGCCAGAGAGATAATCCACCCTCATGGGACCTGAGGTGAAGGAAGTGGTGGCCACARCACCAGTTTCCATCAGAGCTTGATAAACACTTACTGGCCAAATTAGAAGCGGGTAGACCTCAGATTTGCCTATGACTACGCTGAGCTCTATGTGTCAATATGGAAACCTACTTCTCTGCCTATGATCAGCCTTATGCAGTTCAAATCTAAAAATCAACAAATTTTCCAAGCAATTCTACCACTCTTCTTTGTGCCATGCCAGAGGGGAATTAAATGGTAATTTCTGAAAATAAAGAGCATCATTAGAGATTAGTATACCAGAACACTGCATGTGTCCCAGAAGGTCACAAGCAAGACTGGAGGCTGTGGGGCTTTATAAAATATTACTGAAATGTGGGCATAGTAGCTCACAGTCAAGGTGATGGGTGAAGCCAGTCATTTCCACGTGCAATAATTTGTCCTAGATGAGGAGAGATGATGTTTTGGGTCATTGAAGCACAGCAGAATGGGGAAAAAACAACAGTTTGGGGTTATGAGTGGTTTCATGTACATATTTATAGGCAGAAATCAGTAAAGTCTGAAATAGGCCATAAACTATTAGGCTGTGCAAAGTGCCACCTAAACTTCAGAAAACAGTCATGAAATTGCAAAAGTACTCATTAAATGTGAAATATAGACCCAGAAAGGAGATTCTCAGAGTGGGCATCAGAGGTAATAAATATCCTGCAGCCAGTAGCAAGAGCCTGCAGCAAAAGGGCTGTGAAGTGAATGTGACTCACATTGTACCATTTTTCAAAAATGCAATTTGATAAATTTTGTTCAGAGCTTAAAATAACCTCAGCATATAAGAGCTATGGAGAGGTGGGTCTTGCTAACCTGTAGCTTGTTCATGCTACTTCCTCTCCTGGGACAGATCTGAGGCCTTTTAGAAGGAAACTGAAGAGCTAGCTCAGCTTCCAGGCCTCCTCTGCAGCAAAATGAGCCATTCAAATATTTCATAGGCCCAACCAATTTCTTCAAGATAAATTATTTAATTGTAGTGAAAAGGATAAAAAGATGAGGGAGCAAAATACACATTTTTTTTCTGTCAGCATCCCAACTTGGACTTCTATTTTTTGTTTCTATCTCAAAGTGCATTACTTCACAGAGTTTAAGGCCAAAGGAAGCCTCCTGTATGTTTCAGACTATTAAATTTAATCCAGTTGCCCTTCTTCTGAGTCAGAAAATTTATGTTGGACTAAAGTGAAATACATTTTGCTAAAACATATCTTCCAGAAAGGCATTTATTCTTGCTTTGAAGACATTATGAGATAGAATATACACAGTTTTTTGGCCAGCTGGCTACAGGAGTCTTGTCCCCACTGGAGCTTGACAGGAGGATAAATAGCACACAGTAAAAACAGCCATCAAAAAGTGCCATGTCAGGAAAATTAAGCAGAGTTTTCCAAAAATAAACAGAGCTTCATGGGAGCTCTCTTTAGACTGTACTCTGGAAACTGAACATGTGTATGTTTTGGATGCAGATCTCAACACATAGTAAATAGAAGGGAAACGTATTATGATATATTATGATACGGTAGGATGCCATGTCCCAGTACGCTCACAACAAAGCTTGGAATCACTCATTATAATGTACATTACTGAGAACAGAGCTGGAGGTGTCCTGGTCAGCCAGGGCATGAAGTAAAATGGAAAATCATCACAGCTTGAGAACGGGCATTGCTAGCAGGGATGCAGGAGCAGGAAGAATTTCTGTGCTCCCAGGCATGGTACCATAAGAAAAATGGGGAGCAGACCAGCATGCCCCAAAACCTGCGGGCGCTTTCTGCATGCAAAGAGAAATGGCACAAATGGGGTCCAGCCATCAACTGACTGGGATAAAGAGGTAAACGAGACTTATTTTTTTCGGCAGACTCCAAGCGCTGGTGCCACTACCAGCTGTAGGCTCATCACAGTGGTGCGTGCTGGACCTGTGACCCCTGGCCAAAAGGAAGGGTGCAAGTTAGGAAAGTTTGCTGGCTTTGGTGATGAATGAATRCACTTGGAGATGGGAAGGAGAGATGTAAATGCTGGATAGAATCCAGTCAATAGATGCAATCTATTATTTATATTCATCTTGTGAACATCATTATTTGTTTTTAGTGACACAGAAGTAGTGCACTCTGGCTGATCTATAGCAGCATACAACTGAGCTTATATTTCATTGCAGCCTCTTCTGCAGGCACTCTGTTATACTCAGTATGCAGAAGAGCAAATATGATATTTATTCTGTACCTATAATTAATGCTGAGTATTTTTTTCTGCTGTTTTTCCTGTTTATTTACATTTCTTCTTCGATCAATTGAAAAAATCACAGGAGACTTCAGCAATGGAGCTAGTGGAAATAACGGTAAAATAGCACTGCAAGTTCTTGAGGGCTTTTTATCTAAATCARTCTCTAGAGATTTTGGAAAACAGCAGCACTTTTAAATTTCATCAAGGTGTTCCTAGTACTTCAAGATTTTGTCTGGTTCTAGACAAGATCTAAAACAGAAACAAGTTGCACTGGGGTACTTTCATTGTTTGGTGAGGACTTTGATTTTATTTGTTCCAAGGGAGTTATTTTTATTCTGTCCTTAGTCAAGTGACACTTACAGGGTGCTTATTTTGCTAAAATTTTGGAATTAGGGAAATTAAAAGCAACTACATTGAGCAGTTAGAAGGATTTAATTCTTTCCTGATATGAGGGCCAAGACTGGATATTTATTTTGGCAACTCTTCTTGATTTCAGTAGGCATCTTCTCTCACACTCCAAGCATCTGCTTTTCTTTGTGGCCTCGTGGGTTTGGTCCAGTCCTTGTGGTACCCATTACAACCTTAAACAAGATTTAGCTTGTCCTAGAGAGACCCTTAGGAGCCATGTGAGCTCCCCAAAGCTGGAGAGCCACAAGCAACAAGAAAGAGTTTATGCCTTTTTTTTTTTTTTTTTTGTGCCCTTTCCCTAGAAGGGTCTAGGGGAGAGGGACTTTCAGGTGTGAGTCTACACGGATAGGAAAAAGAGGAGGTGAGCATTGGTGGTACCATTTTCTGGAGAGAGATGGTATTAGCAGGGAGCAGAGCTCGCTGGCAGTGTTTTTCAAAGCCTCTTTGGAGACATGAGAGATGGTGATTTTATAGGTCGCTGCCAGCTGGATTCACTGTACAGTCTCCAGGCAAAGGGCGTATTGGCAATGAAGGAAGTTCATCTGTCCTCTGCAAGCTCAGCATGCAACCTGCAGCTCATGCTGGGGCTGGGGACAAAGTTGGTTCAGCATCACTTCTACTCCTGCTCCAATATGCAGTGAATCTGGGGGACTTGGAGGCTTGTCCTTGAGAACAAAGCTCGGGACCATTTATTTTTAGCAGTTTGCTTAAGCTGGCACTGAGGTTGATCTTTAAGAATAAAAGTAGAAAATAAGGATTTCGACTTCTGGAAAAATCTTCTTTCCTCTTAAACGTGTACCAAATGATTTTGCAATTATCTCTACCTGGCAGAGTTAATTATGCCCAGGGAGACAAAAATCGGGTCACAGGGTAACAGTAGTTTTTGCAAATCACTAGGAACTGATGACCACACTTATTTCTGAAATGCACTTAACCAGGGAAAGTGACTCACCAGAGGAGCAGCTTGACAAATTGCACAGTATCTAACTAAAAAGTCCCCTTTGGAACCTGCACACTTCCATGGCAACCAAAATGTGGCAGCCAGGGGAAAATGGAAATTCTTTTAAAATAGTCATCCTTGTTATCTTCCTTTTCATTTGGAAAAAATGCTGAAGGATAGAGAGGACTCAGAAGGAGAAAATACTTAGCTGAGGGGAATATTGTTGGGAAAATATAGTTTTCACTATAAAGAAAAAATGAATCCCACAGATTTCCACACTCTGCCACCTGAGAACTTCTAAATGCTCCAGAGCTATTGAATGTTGATAGTTGCAAGCCACTATCTCGGAATGGTTCCCTTGTCACACATACGTCGTCACTCCTCCCCAGCTCTGACTTCAGGCCTTTATCACTGGGGCTGCTGGGGGGACACCATGAAATTTGCTGAAAGTCCTCTTATTAAGCAAAGGATTTACTAATTATTCCACTAGTCGTTATTAAAATAAGAAGCCAAGCACTTGAACCAAAATCAGATTCATAAAACTAAAATTATTTTTGCAATGTAATACTTTTATCTCTTTTTTGGGACAAAATAGATGTTTCTGTTATTTTTGACTGTAAAGAGCAGAAAAAAAGGAAATTTTCAGTGAATACAAAGCACGTTGACAATTTTTTTTAATATAATGGGAAGTTGCACTCCTCTGATGAGGAAATGGCATGTACTACATGTGTTTCTAGTGCTGTACACTAACTCAGGAACAGGAAAGTGTGAGCTAGAGCTACCCACATTGTGCAGTGGGTGCTTGAGATTTACAGCGTTTTCCCTGACTCCAACAGGAGACCCTCTGAGGCTCTGAGGACTCCCTGTTACCCTGTACTCTAACTTGCTGATTCTCAATCAGTAGCAGAGATACRTTTTATTTTGTTGTTGTTTTTTCTCTTTCTTGATAACCTGTTATCCCCAAGCAGTAGGCTCGGCTGGGGTCTGGCGTTCTCCAAGCTGCAGTCAGGACTGCACATGGCTGCATCTTCCTGATAGCTGGTTAGATTGCCAAGTGCTTTTGTCCTGGCATAATGGTTGTGTGGAGCTGAATGACCTCCATGTCCTTTGCAAGGCTGCCTGTCACACACTGCTTTCACGTTGGCACTCCAGAAAAATACTCTTATCTAAGATGGGAAGCCCTGAGTGTGTTTTCACAGGGAGGCCCTGTTTAAATAACTCCTCTGTATGMTGTACATCACTTTTATCAGCACTAAGATATCATCTGCACACTACCTGGACACCCAGTTGAATGGCATTGAGCTCCTTGCTTTAGATTGTTCTGGCTCCCAGCACACAGGGCATCTACGATTGCTCTTTGTTGGTTAATTCCCCAGACATGACCAAAACCTCAGGGCCTTCAACTGAAAGGCTCAAAGTACTTCTTCTTCCACAGGAGTTTGGGATTTACTATAGCTATTCTGCTTTTGTCCCAGATTTCATCACAACTACTTGTCCTAGTAACTGAGGAACCAGGAACTAGAAAAAGCAATACTATTTCCAGGGAAGGAGTGACTTTATTTACATTTAATTTAAGATCTGAATTTAAGATTTGATTAAAGCCACAGGGAATGGGCTTGATGGTCATTTTTTTAAAATACTTTTTGCTCTGAAGCTAGAACAAATGTTCTCAAGAAAGGACAATGGTAGTTTTAGCGTAGTTCACAGATTCTGGGTTCCCAAACTGTTTGGGCACATCTGCAAATTAAATATGAATAAGTACAAATAAATACAAAACTATCCCTGTTTGAAAGCAGCTACTTTGGTTTCTGTCACTGAAGTTTCTTCTCACAAGGTCTCATTCCTAATGCCAAAGTCTCTGAGATGTGCAGAGTAATCAGTCAAGTTACACGGTGCGCCCCTGCCTCCTCCCACCTCCTTCCTTCCTTCCACTCTTTGTTTTGTTTCAGTCAGAAGCTGCAGCCAAGCAAATGCTGCATGGCGTTTTGAGTTTGTTTTGGTCCAGCACAGAGGAGGCTTGTTAGTCATTTGTATATTCACAACTGTCATGATTGGGAAAAGCCTAAATTGATCTGGCTTCTCTAGAAGTCATTGGTTGCACTGAGACAGAACAAGATCTTGAGCTGGGATTTTCCTCTTTGGGAGGATGAGGAGCTAAATGTCTCTTGGGAGCTGTTTGGAAGGATGGACATCTGAGAAGCCAGTGCGGCGTTCCCAGCAGTTATTGGGGAAATGAGAGTCATGCTTCGAAATAGGTACAAAAGTCTTTCTATGCTTGGGCAGAATCTGAGGTTGAAGGAGGCAAAGCATGGAGAAACCTCTGGAGTCCTCCATGGTGGTGACAGTCTTTCCTCTGTGCCAGGAGCAGAGGAGCTGAGTCACAGCTAGTGCCACCTAACTCAAGCAGTCAGATGGTAAGAAAGGGCATACAGCTCAGGTATGTCTCCGTTTTTGTAAACAGTAACATGCTTTAGGATACTCAATCTATTTAATAAAACCATCCAGTAATTTCGATTAATGCCTACTTAGAAGAGCTGCTGCTTACCCTTAGATCTGAAGGCTAAGCAGCAATAATTCGATCATGGTAACGATAACTTACTACTTTGATCTTCGGATAAAAGAGCTTATAGAAGTGCAAAAGTGTTACATCACTGTTCTTTGGACAACTTCAAAGCACATTATATACACTAATGAATTCTCCCAACAAAGTCTGATGAGAAGTAATAGGAAGGAAATGTGTGAACAGAAGAGTAGCAAGAAAAAGGGAGAAAGAGGAGTCCTCATACTGTGAGTGAGAAAAGTAGTAAAAATAGGTATCTGCACACTGTGGATACATGCCAGACATGAAGCAGGATCCATGAGGGCCTAGGAGCAGGAGTCAAACRTAAGGGATTCTCTCCTGCAGCAGAGATTTTTCTCCTCTCTCTCATTTTTTGGAATTCTCAGTAAGAAGCAACATCTCAGGCTGCAGAGAGACAGACAAAGGCAGGAGGGCTTCTTTTATCTCAGCAGTGTTTCCAAAACCTTTAAAAARGTCGCCAAATGGATCTTAGCAGGTGAAATAGTGCAGAAACACTGAGCACATTTCTCCTTCGTGGGTTGGGACATTCCTGTGCMTGTACAGCTCTCCTAAAAGACAGTGGCTGGGAAAGCAGAGCAGATACTCATTCCTCACCATTTTTGCAAGGGATACAATATGCCCTTGTAGAAAAAAGAAGGGCTCGAAAGTGAAAATAGAGAAAAATATGCATGTACAGTCTTTGTCAGAGATCACATTTTAAATCAGAAACAGAGAGAAAATAAAAGATAAATACAGGAATATTGCTCARAATGAAGCTTGCTAGTGCAGATAATACTCTTCTCATCGAAAATGCTTTTTTCTCCTCAGCTTGGCAATTCTTCAGAGCAAAAAGAGCTAAGGCAAGGCAATCTGGAAGGGGTCTGAACTAGGTTATTACAACACTGACCAGAAGTCTCAGAAAGGGAGCTCTAAACTATGAGCACATGTCAATGGCTAAAGAAAGATCTTGTGAAAATAAAGAACTGGTATGTAATCCAAAATACATTAGATCTTTAAAGAGAACAGTCTTTGCATCAAGCAGACTTTGCAGAAAGAGACAGAGGGAGAGTACAAAATCTAGCAACACAGCACAGGAAATTAGCACAACAGGCCATTGTTTAAAGAGAAGGGTGAGTACTGTTAAATTKGGGGGCACCTGAGGTTGAGGAAGTTCCTGAGTAATGAATCTCTTGGGGCTCTCTAGCAAGTGCTTCTGACAAAATGTTATGCTTGTCACCTTGTGAATTTTTCTCAGCAAAGCTAAGAAATGTCACCAAAGTGAGAAAAATGTGTGGAGAGACTTCTTTACAGTGAAAATTTTGCTCAAAGGCAAGATGAGAGTTACTTTTTCCTTGTGGTAAAAGCTAGCAAAACTGCAGCACAAGCATGACTTTGCCTTTCACCAGAACTGCCAAGCAGCTCAAAGTGACTACGTGTTTCTCAGCAAGCCTCTATCTAAATGCTCATCCCTTCAACATCCCCTGGTTTGCATCATGGAGAGGCACGCTGTGCCTATACTTAAGAGGGTCACAGTATACTTCTTTGGATCTATTTGTTCTGCCTTTCAGCCAAACTCTTATTTTTCCTGAGACTTTCAGCTAATCACTCTGTTCTGACCCTTTTCTTACTATTGTCTTTTAACAGTCCTGTGGAAGAGTTGGGTGTAGTATCCTGCAGTTTTAGGGATAAGTGTCAAATCTCAGCAGCTGATGCTGACTGCTCAGGGGTGGTGGTTCCCTCAGCTGGGGGGACAGAGCTTAGTTCTGCAGTTCTGCTTTGTAGGAGTGTTTTTATACTTTGAGTAGTATATGGGCTTGGCTGAAGTCTATGGGAAGTGGCTACCCTGTCAGTACACGCTGGCTTGGCATATAGTACTTCCAACACCACACTGTGTTAGTTGAACTGGTGAGCTGTACTGGTTGCATGTCAGTGGGTTGAATTCTGTGGCCGGTGAGGACCACATGAAGGCACATTCCTAGTGTGCCAATAAATTACCTGCTGCTTATCTGGGTTTGACACCCTCTTCATGCTGGGCTAGAAGGTCTTCAAAAGGCAGAGAAGCAACTCAGAGGTGAACTCCACCTGGAGACTTATGCTTCAGGCCACCTGCCTAAATGAAGTTCATAAATGTGATTCATCCTCTTCTCACTCAGTGGGGAACTGGATTAGAGAGATGAAGTGTGCTGCCCTGGATCCCATAAAGTGGCAGGGCCTTCCATACAACAAAAGGTAAATTTCTGGCTGCTAATCCTCTGCCTAGGCCGTAAGGTACCTCTTACCTGTCAAAAAGCTAAGTGAAGGTCTTGAAAACAGCGTATAGCTACTCCATGTAGTCATGCTTATACTTGCACTGCAGCGATGACTGGAGAACGACAAGCGACGTGATGCATTTCTGACTAAGCAGGAAAACTCATTATAGAAAGAGGAAGGGAAATTGAAGAAAAAAGTGCCAATGTATTCTGCAAACAAAGAAATGAAACAGTAGGAGAGGGAACATACGCTGCTGTCCAAGGTCATTAGCTTAGAGAGAAAGAAAAAGTGAATAAACTGTGACTGATGATTAAAGCCTCACAGATATACATCCTCCAGGTGAATCTGGGAGATTCTGCATATTTGTTGATAATACRTTTCGTCGTAGTGATTTCTACAGARCWAGTGATCCTGAATTCCCTTGTAAAATGGCTTCTGCTGGCACTCTACAGGCAGCATTGCCTCCTTCCCATGTGTCAGCCTGGTGCGGTGGGCAAGCAGCACACCCAGCCTTGAAGCAGGAGGAAGGGCRCATCTCCAGCTGGAGAGCACACATCCAAGATTTAAGGAGCTCTTTCYAGTTTTCTCTTCTTCCTTTTTTGGGGGAATGGAAATTAGAAAAAGAGAAGCAGGAGAGAGACAGCATGGGACTCCCTGTAGCTGCACACCCTCAGCTTTCTTACCCTATCTCACTGGTTAATATTACCCATGGGAAACTGAAATACTCAACCATTACCTCTACAGAAAAGTAACGAGGAGAGCTGAGGAAGGAATAGCTGATTTGTACCACTGGGAGCAGTAAATGAGAATGTCAAGAGAAAACATGCCCACTTATGTGTTTCTAAGAGCTCTTCTGACACTGTTTTAAAGCCCAGCTTTGCAGCCAAGACTCCAGACTCCTGTACCAGGAGGTAGGGTTCAGTGATGAGTAAATGCAAACTAACAAGGGCAAGAAAATTAATCATACAACAGARAGAGAGAAATATGCATTATAATCACACTGATTTCATGAAAAACAGTAGGTAGCTCATTGAAAACTCTCCAGTACACAGCAGAGTATAAGAGGATAAGAGCTTCACAGAAAGTGTGCCATGAATCTGCCCAGAGYGGCTCCCAAATCCACATTGCCAGATTAGGTTTGTTCCTGTGACTATGGCTCTTCACAAATTTTCAAGCAAAYCAGGGTTTTTATCAAGGTCAGACATAAAATGGCAAGACCGATCATTCCAGATGGTCTGTGACATGCAGAAAAACTAAGCTCATTGGCCTCGACTGAGTTTAGTGTTGAAAGTTTTTTTAAAATAAGAATAAAATTGGAGCAAAATATTTGCAACTAATTCACTACCAAGTCTGTGCTCCAACGGACCAATGAAATTATCTGGTGTCATTATCAAATTGGAATAGTGTCAGAGATCAGAGGATCTGTGTTGGTAGCAGACCAAAAGTGGATTTGACCCACAGTCAGTAGAACAAGCAGATAAGAGCTTTTCTTTCAGCAGTTTTGCATAAATTCATTCAGTGACAAATATGTCAGTTGKCTAAGTGAGCCTTTATTAGAATTGAATTTAACAGCAAATCCGGGAAATCCTCCCAAAGCAACTAYGGCTTTAGAATCCCAGATTTGCGTTTCTAATTAAAACGCTGTCAGTTTAAGTGTAATTCTCCATAAGAAATGAATTCAGGTTGGGAGAGGAGGGAGGGAGTGGGAGAAAACTCAGAGACTCCTCAAACAGTTTTGCAGAAAGGTTTGCCCTGTGTATTTCATGGTGATCTTGTTAATCTTTTTGTAAAAAATGTRTTCTGCTAGAGAAATGACGTTGCTGCTAATACGATGGCAAAACAGGGGCAAACTCGTGTTGGTTTCACTTACCTTCCTTAAGGGGTGAGATCAAAGAGCAAATTGTCTGATCAAGGATTGCATTTTGTTTTAAGAAATGGGAGATTAGCCGTATGCTTTTCTTTTTCCTGTGAAGAATCTATCAATGCTAAGGCTAGAACGCTAAAAAAAAATCACTTTGTGGGAACAAAGGGATCTTAGAATTCTTTTCTKTTTTCAATTGGCACAATGCAGTAGCTTTTGCAACAAAAAATAGAAAGAATCATTGTCTAAGTGAGACAATGAAAATGACTAATTGTCATTTGCAATTTTTTCCATTAGATATAAAATAACATATTTCAGAATTATCTTTTAAAAGATATGTGTTRTAAGTAAGAGTTTAATGTATTATAAAAGCTGAACGAAAATTATTTTTAAAAAGAAAGCAGAAACAAAATTGTTTATTGTGTCAAAATTATACCTTTTAGCCTTTTGGATATGAAGCATTAAGTAACAGATGGTTACTTCAGTGGTCTTAAATCAAAAATATTCAGAATGCTATTTTTAGAGGAAATTTGAGACCATTATCTGTTCATTCCAATTGAGAATATTAATGTTTAATTTGTAATTTACAATTTCAGATTTTTCCACAGTGCTGAAATTCTGGTTCCCAACAAGCTCTAATTTTAGGTAGACTGTGCACCATGACTAGTGAGGCTAGAGTATTTTCTGCTTACCCTTGCAAGTGTAAGATGGGAAAGGAATGCCTCATTCTTGCCACCGTTCTCTAAAGGGCAGGCAGGACTGCAAGATAGAAAGAGGACATGGGGTGATTTTAGCCAGCCTGGCAGCGTTAGAAGAAGAAATCAAGAGACTTTTATTTGGATTATGTAGGAAAGGACAAAGTGAGTGCAGAGGGAATAATATAGGTTAAAAAATACACCATCTCATCTCTCTAGCCATTTTGTCATTTTCTACGTCCCCAAATTAGCCATTCATTAAAGCCTCTTATCACACTGTTATACTTGCTCATTACTTGCTTATTTTATTCTGCTTTTTAAAAATCCTGCTATTCTCAAGTATTAATACGATAATGAATGTGAATAAACACAAAGGTCAAATAGACAAATCCAAATGTCAAAACSTTGACTTATCTTTAAAGTACTAACCAGTATGCTCCATCATACCTTAGCTCTGCAGAGGACTGTCTCACTAATTCTTGTTTCCACAAAGCAGAGAGCTGATTGCCTTCAAGTTATGCTTGGATGGGTATGGGGACATGTAAATTCTCAGAGCAAGAGGATTTAAACCCCATACCGCCCATTAGTGAGGGGAAATGAACTTTGTGAGGGCTCAAGCTAACCAGCCGTTTGTTACTCAAATGGAAAGTCATTCACTGTTATCTAGCTATTGGAGTGAGTTTTTCAAAACCTCAAAGTGACTTAAAAGTGCAAGGTGTATCTACTGCTCCATGACTGCTCTATCTACAGCATAAACGTAACTCTTAAGTCCCACTGGCTTTCGATCAGACTTTTAGTTCCCAAGTGTTGAAGTCACTTCTAGAAACGGTTCATTATCTTCTAAATTACAAAGGCACCCTTGCAAATGTTTCCAATGATGATAGCRTTGCTCTCTCTCTTGCTCTAAGAAACAAGATTGTAATGGATATTGTCTTTCCAGCCACTTCTGGTAAGCAGGAACAAGTATTGGCTCAGAAGCTGGAKAGGCAAGCTGGGTATCCAACTTGTCATGTTCAACCAACGTCCACAGCTATTGAGTGTTGCATAAGATTGCATCTGCTTATAAGATCATGATCATATTTATCTTTCATATTGCACAAGTTTCCAGAAGCCTTCGTTGTCARCCAGCGCTCCCTTGTATTAGATACAGCATGGCCTTGAAGCGAAAGGAGAGCCTRTGTGCTAAGGGTTTTCACTACTGTGTATTTGCAACAATCCAGATTCAGAGCGCCTAGCTGTAAGTCTAGCAGTGAGGGCAAACACTGCCCGTTACCAGACGCATGAAGTCCTAGCCATGCTGGCAGCCAAAGCAAGCTTTTTATTTCTTCCCTTTTCCTTCATTGTCCATGAGGGTGAGCACTTACCTACTTGTGGCATCTCATGTAACAAGGAGGAAGGTCCAGCCTCAGAAGCAGAAACAGCCCAGACGAGATGGGTGCATGTTACAGACCCACATCTGCCCCAGTTGGCTCTGATAGGAAAGAAGCTAATGTCTCCTCTCCCTYCTTCCCCACCTCTCCTTGTTGCTTCCAAGTCTGAATACACATAGTTACTTCTTTGTCCTGTTAATGCCAGGTACAGAGCCAGGAAGCATAAGCCATTTGCAGCTGACAGCAGGCAGCCCCCRTGGGATAAGCCAGTAATGAATATAGCTGAGGTGTTTAAGGTCTAAAGGCAAGAATCCGGCTGACTGCAGTTGATGGGATTGAAACAAATCGCAGAAATATCCCAGCTTCATCAGGAAGGAAAAGCTATATAATTTGCAGCTGGAGATGAATGTGATTATTTGCCATGCAAATGGATTTTGCCAGCTCAAAGTGGCCTTCATCAGCAGAGATTGTTGTATTTGACATTATCTTGTTACTTTTGTTTAATGCCTCTGTGCCTTTTCAAAGTGCTTCCTTCCCTAAGCACACATCATCCAGACTAATTAGAGAAAGGTATTTTTTCCTCTTCCATGTCAATCTCAAGATGTGTGAGCTGACTCCATATCTGCCTCTCTGCCATGATCCCTCTCCAAATATGAAACGAAAGGTAAATACATCTGTGCTGACAGTCCTGTGGGCTGAGAACTCTCCGCAGGTGGGAAGCATAGAGGTGACCTGCAACTTGACTAAATTTAGCTCCTTAAAAAATAGCTGTCTAGTCCAAGCTAGTCATCCAGGCTCCTTTGCCAGTCAATAGAGGTGGAGTCTCCAAAGGGAGTTCTTCCCAACCTGAGATGGACAGGGTGAATTGTCCCTGAGGTGCCAGTTAATCTTAAATTGTTTGAGGAGTGTCTCAGCAATAAAAGTAAACCAAACTCCTCGATCTTGGAGAGTCAAGGATAGAGGAGAAGAGCGCTCCCTACCAGCCTGCCTCTCCCGCAGCACTCAGCACTCCCACTGCCAACCTCTGGTCCCACTCTCTGACTAGCAGAGCTGGGGAGGCTCGGCAAGATGTTAATTCAGGACAAGAGACCATCTGTGCRCTTGTCTGTGCACTATGCTGTAATTGCCAACAGTGGAGGAGGCCTGCATGAGGCACTGTGGGCCAGGATGACCAGCATATAGCCTATGGTCAAGAGTTGTGCTGGTGGGCTGCAGACTTGAGAAAAGCTTCTTGCTGTCATGCTTTTATTGCTTTTTAAGATGTAAATGGTTAAGAAAAGAATTTGTCAACTCTCTATAGTATTGCCTTGGGGATAGTTCCTGTATACTTACTTTCTTGAAAACACAGAAGTGGGCCATTTGAAGTCGTTTGCTTGGGTTTATAGTGAGACGGACTTTACTTCCAGTTTCAGAAAAGCCCATGGAAGAAGTAATCAGAGGGGAAGGCAGACACTCTTATTCAAAAATGAAACCCCTTTGCCAAAGAAACCCCAACCTAGTTTTAACCGCAGGAAAAGTCATTTCAGACACACAACTGTAAAATAAACTACTTGTTCTCTTTGACCCTATAGTCTACTGCAGTTGTGTTTCCTGTAATTCGCTTCCTCTGCTCCAATGAAAGGTCCTGTGACTGTCCTCTGGGGAGCAGGGAACGACAGCATGTGTGGTGCAGTGATCTTTATTTCCTTGTTCTAAAATGTGTGCTTTCTGCTCTGCCCCGTGTGTTGCAAAAGCATGTGGGAACTCTGTTGCTGAGCAAAGCCGGTGCCTACTTTCTGCTAGAAAGGAGCTGAGTGTTTTGACTACAGAGATTTCAGGTTGAGTTGATCTAAATGAGGAGCTTCAGTGTTGTTAGAAGGAACAGCATTTAAAACTAGATTGGACAGAGCAGAAGTGTGTAATCTAGATAAGTCATGCAGCAGGTAGGCTATGTGAGTTTAGTCTTTTTCTGGCTCTAATTTATCTAATTAGCATTGTGTGTTTTCTCCCTCGCTGGAGCAGCGGAGCATGCAGGTCTGTTTCTCAGGTTGTGTTAACCCYCAGAAAACCATAGCAGTAAGACCCAAGATTTCATGCAGACCCAACAGCGAGTGGCACACACTGACGTGGACTGGTTCAGGGTCCTTTGTTAGAATGAAATATCTCCATCACCATCTAATAAACCATATTTCTGGGGATTGACCCAGTCAGTAGAAAGATAATGCCAGGGCGCAATCTCGCTTGAAGCAATGAACAGTTTCTCATGAACAGGTCTTCCCTCATCTGACTGTCCAGCTTTGTAAAATAGCATTATAAGTTACTTTCTATTCAAAACAGTGCTCTGCATCTCAAGAAAAAGAGTACAAATACCTCAGGCAGAATGCATGAATTCTGACATCATCCTAAAAATTATCTTTAGCTCTTAAAAATTATTTGAAATGATTTAAATATAAATTAATGCCTGCTTGACTTATTTGTCTCTGTATCTCTCCRGTGGCTACAGATAATTGTCTATTTGATTGTAGTGAGTGCAGGATACCAAGACTGTGAGGTGCTATTATGAACATCTTTTCTAACCTTCTGCTGAATACAGAGATTGTCAGTAGGCAAATTACTCATTAAGGCTAAAGCTTCTCTCTGAGTTTCACTATATCTTTTAGGAATGTCATGAGTTTTGATTTTAAAACTTCAGGAGGAGCTATCCAGGTGATCCACTCTGGTCTGTATAACTGGTTTGACTCCATGCTAGTGCTCCTTCTCGCTGTGGATACAAGCCGTAACAAGGACCTTGCTCGACCTCTTGTTCAGATGGGCATGATCCTGCCGTGGAATCTAAAACTTCCTGGTTGTCACCACATTTTATTAGTGTTATTACGTACTTTGAAAGGAATTGAAAATCAAAGCAAATTCGTTCGCTTTCATGAGAATATTTTGTTGCCACTGGTGAGATTTTTTCCCCCCTCTAATTACACTGACACCTTGAAAAATAGGTCAAGGAATGAGAGAGACCTTTGACTTCCCAGGAAGTGTCTAGCAAACATGACTTTGGGTAAATGCCTGGCTAAATAAATGATGGGCTTGTGGGAATGGTCTATACCCTTTYGTCCCTCACACTCAGCCTAACTCTCCCCTCTACGTCCAGGTCTCTCTCTGGCCGTATAGTCGGTGGCGTCTGGTGGTTCTTCACCTTGATCATCATATCCTCCTACACAGCTAACCTGGCTGCCTTCCTGACAGTGGAAAGGATGGTTTCTCCCATCGAAAGCGCAGAGGATTTGGCCAAACAGACAGAAATCGCCTATGGGACCCTGGAAGCTGGCTCCACTAAGGAATTTTTTAGGGTAAAAGGGAAACGTTAATGCAAACATTTTGACCTTGAAACCCCTTGTTTTCCTACTTATAGCGGTATCAGGGCTGTCTCCTGGCACAGGCAAGGGGCTCAGTGGCTGCACGATGTCAGGGACAGTGAAACCACTGCTGCACACTTTGCCTGTCCCAGAGGCCTGCYGTGACTATAAATTTATCATATACATGGAGGACCAGGTTGTGGCAGATACTGCTCATGTGTGAGYAGAAGCAAGGGAAGATGGAAAGGTACTCTCAGAGCCTGCCCTTTCCCTCTCCTTAAACAGCAAGCACAGGCCTCCAGGCCTGTCCTCTCTCATCCTCACCCCAGGACTGTCTTTTACTTTCTCTTCCCCTTCACATATTAGGAAGTGCGGGGGTTGTCCTTAGAGCAGCAAAAATGCAGCTATCCCTATGCCACTCAGAAGACTGGCAGTGTCTCCATTACATGGGATATTCTGCAGCTGTAAACAGGTGGTACATCTGTGCGCTTCCCCAGATTAATCTGAGCACTTCCAAAATCCAAACTTCATTTGCCCTGTGATCAGCAAAATAATTTAACACAYGCAAATATCGTAATCTTGCTGTGACAGGAGGTGACAGGGTTTATCTGGGCCCTGGTGCAGGGAACAGCATGAGGTTCATTAACATCACATTACCCTATTTGACTTCCTTGGCCTATCCGGCACATGGGTATGCACTCAGTCCACCTGGAAATTTGGCTGGTACCCAAACTGCTATTAATGCTTGTGTTGGGTTTCTGCTGTCCCATGCAGCGATCCAAAATAGCAGTGTTTGAGAAGATGTGGACATACATGAAGTCAGCTGAACCCTCCGTTTTTGTGAGGACTACAGAAGAGGGCATGATTCGAGTGAGGAAGTCGAAAGGGAAGTATGCCTACCTCTTGGAGTCCACAATGAATGAGTACATAGAGCAACGCAAGCCTTGTGACACCATGAAGGTGGGAGGTAACTTGGACTCAAAAGGCTATGGTATTGCAACGCCAAAGGGGTCTGCACTGAGGTAAGTAGCTTGGCTTTGCTTTCCTTTGCCAAACCACCCAGCAAATCAGTGTATATCCACACAGTTCAATCTCCATTGCCATGATAATCACAAAAGTTTGGGGCAAGGAGGYGGGGGAGGTGAAGGGAAAGGGGTATGAACACTCAACGTGATGTGCAGAGAATTAAAATACCCAGCTCCCATTGAGCAGCAATGGGAATGACTAATCCTTCAAGCCATGCATTTGAAATTGGATCCTGGCTGATCTACTTGCTATGAATGTGTCTGCAGTGTTAGGTGATGGAAGGTGGGCTGTTGTGGTGTAACCACTGTTTTCAAAGAGCGTTATCTGGAAGGGACGTTCACCCTGTGCCATGTGAATGCACAGCTTTGCACAGTATGGCATTACACTGGCTTGGAGCCATGCTTACAGAGGGGGCTCTTTTGGAGAGAGCATTTTGGTGTTGCCCTTCAAAGAAATACTATTTGAGAGGGTAGGAAGCCAGTTTTTAGAAAGTCCTGCAAAAGACACACATTCTAATTCTCTGAGTCAATTCAGAGAGTTACCTTCTGGCAAGTGCTAATTTTATGGCAATCCAAAAGGGCACAAATTTCAGAGCCCAGACCTCCAGCTGTCACATGCCTTTTCCAGTTGCCATGCAAAATAACTTCAGAGACCTTCCTTTAAAAGTCTCTTAAGAACTCTTAAAAATTTCAAACTAAAAACTGAGTTAATAGCAAAATTTGGATACTGAACATAGTTATACTCTTCCTGGACATGAGCTAGTGCTCCTGTAGAGTATGTCTTGCACTCACCTGCTCAGAGCAGCATTACTGCAACCCGCAAACTCACAGGGTAATGCAAGTTATGTAGGAGGTGCTGTTCCCTTCAGCACTGGCCATGTAAATTCCTCATGTTACAGGCATGAGGAATATGAGTTGTAAGGGTTTACCAGGACTAGTAAGTGCTCAGGAGACACAGTTTTAAGTAGTCTGATTGTCCAGTTGTCCAAAGGTCTCCATAACTGATTTATTAAATATACTTTGATCAAAATACTTTGACCAAAATAGTAGACATGACCTTATATTTGCTTGCTGACATAACTCARTGCAGAGACATTTAATTAATTATTAGGTCAGCACAAATTGCATTCAGCACTTCCAGTATTAGCAGTTCCTGGAGATAGCTTTAGAGAAGCTCATGAATGCAGAATGCAGTGCATGTGGTCCAAAAGGTAATTTTTCCATCCTGTGCAGTTCAGGCTCTAAAATGTCTTGAGGCCCTCCAAATGAAGGTCGATATGTTCTCATAGCTTTAGCATGTTTTCCATCACACTCTCTCCAGCGTTTGTTTTCTATCTTGCAAATATGGAAATTAGGATGCAGGACTGCTTTTTTTTATTATTTTTTTAACCTCAATCTTGTATCCTAATTTTGATATTACAAAAACAAACAAACCAAAGCATCCTACCTGTCTTGTAATTTTTGGCATGTGAAGGAGCCATTTATCATACTTCTAAGAAAAATAAACAAACAAAAAAGGAAAAGTGCATCAATCATTTTAATTCTGCTGCTCCAAACATCCCTCTGCTAGGCATGATTCCAAAATTCCTAACATTTCTTTCCTCTTCTTCATCTCAACTGCATGTAGAAAAAGATTTTTGTGGGCCTAATGGCAAAGAAGGAATGCTTGATTTTCCATTTGATGGTGTTTCTCTGAAACAGTTGCTGTCAATTTTTGTCCCATTATGTTTGTTTTGTTCCCACTGTTTTAATTGTTTTAATCTTAGTAGTTCACTACAGTCATCATGTAGTGTCTGTTTTCCCT